>NC_133206.1:9383055-9433055 GCF_958299795.1 Porites lutea
CTATTATTTACGATACATTGTGATCCGTCAGAAACAGAATTTTCTCAGTGCAAAATGAATTGCTCTTGCTGATAGCATCCGAAACGTTTTTTGACTCATCGGTAGTTCCTTCGTTTCTGGTTAGGAAAGCTTGGTGAACGAACCGGGCAACTGTGGCAAGATAATAGAAGTCGTGCACGAACTCACGAAAACTGTTCGCCGATTGGACACAATAACACAAAGCATTTTTTGTGCCCAATTAGGAGCCAGCATTCCCTTGACCGTTTGGAAATGGTCCGGTGAGAGTCGGTACCCAGGGGCTCTTCCGCCCATGCTTGAAAACTTTCGTCGCGCCTTTTCTCCCGGCTCGACTGACTGCCTCTGGGTCTCCGAGGATGGTCACTACCCAGATCTGAGTAGTGCTTCTGATTAGTTGAATCAAATTTCCCACGCGGCACGACCAATCAGAAGTAGTACCCAGATCTGGGTAGTGACGCGTGATCAGTATGGAATTTCTGCGCTTGTTTCTCAGACGTCATTTGGCGGGGAAACCAGTGGTAGCGTCGCCAAATGTCGGCTGTTTTCTCAGGCTAGCGAACCTGTTGTCGATTCACTTTGACTGTCATTTTCTTGGTGAAAGATTGTGTACTTTACGTCGAAAAATTTACATTTTTCAACGTATTTATTTTATAGAACGAAGGACGGTTTTGATTTATCATACTACATAGCGGACAAAATGTGAAACAAATACCATTTTTGTCCGCCTTGCCTGTCTTACATCCGTCAAGTAATTTAATCCGTAAGTAAGCCTTCTATGCATCATTGTCCAGGGACCTGGCACAGCATATAAAAGAGAAATAAAGACCATTTATCGAATAACGAGTTGTGATCGAAGGTTACAAACAAAAAAGAGAATTTGGTGAAAGTGCTCGTTTTTCTTCTTGATCTATAATATTTTAACCCATTCTTGGGGTAACCCATTTCCCTAATCACTTCACGCTAAAAGATAGGAGGATAACACTTAAGCTTTGAAAGCTAGATTTTTTCAATCAGTATGCATCATGTCTGTGATCACTCCCAGAAATAGTGGCAACAAATTTTATGCACTCTTTTTAGGTAAAAATCCCTGCAGTTCAAGTACTAATGGAGGTTGCAGTGATTTATGCTTGCTTAATAATCGTGGTAAATCATGTGCCTGCCCGACTGGCGTGAAGCTTTTACCTGACAACAAGACTTGTGAGCAAGGTAGGCGGCGGAAACTTTGAAAGCGGTTTCTTGGTTACATGCACCTCATCTGCGTTTATTTAAATTCGCATTCCAGCGCTTGATGTTTTTTCCTTCGGAGTACAACACGCATTATAGAATTTTAAGAAATCAAGTTAAGTATTTGAGACTTTTTTTATAGACTCACCATTTTTTGTGTTAGAACATCTCTTGTTTGAATATGGTTCCGTCATGTTAGTTAAGTCTACAACTTTTTACCAATAACTTCGGTTCAAACAGAAATTTAAAGAGGCACAAACGTTTCAGGGATGAATAAAACTAGAACGCATTATTATTGTCAAAGGGAAACAGTTTTATCTATGAAGGGGGGCTTCAAGAAGTACTCTGTAGCCTAGGACAAACGTCGAACTTTTCATGAGACGAACCAAAATCTAATTTGGGAATTATGCACTCTTAAAGTTTCTAGATGTAAATAAAATAAATGTGTTTGCCAGCTACCATGTTTGTTGCATAGTTACTGAGGCGTTCTTACCAAATTTAAAGTAATTTTGGGGAGAATCATAATTTCTGCATTTTTTGCTAAAATGAGCATAATTTGCAGAAAATAGATTTAATTTTAGAAATATACGAACACTCCTAGTAGCATATTATGCTATTTTTGGGAGCACGATCTATCAAAGCCTAGCTATTGCTTTGGCGTACGTCGCAGGTCCCGTTCACGTTTTGATGCTGGTTAAGGAAAAGGGAATTTGCGTCGCATATTCCTGGACACACCCGACCTCACTGATGTTGTCATGCCAGTTTCTGGTCTCCTACCATAATGGCCAAATTTCAGTTGTAATAGGTGAAAGGCACAACTTCCAGTACTTCATTTTGTTACAGGTCCTGTACACTTCCTATTATTGGCACGTAAAGTGGATATACGACGTATTTCACTTGACACACCCGACTTCACTGATGTTGTTATGCCAGTTTCTGGTCTGCGCCATGCAATGGCGATTGATTTTGATCCTGTGGATAAATTTGTCTATTGGAGCGATGACGAAAAGCTTGAAATTAAAAGGTCCAAAATGGATGGAACAGGTAGGGCTACACGTTGCATTTTATAAGTTTTGCCACGGGCCTCGATTGAAATAATCAGGTTCATTTGACGCTTACTGTTACAATTTGCATTCTGCCCTCTCCCTGAAAGTTTATTCAATTTTGGCTTCAACAGAACCTCCTACCAAGGGGCAGACAATTCCTGTTAGATGCTTTGTACTAGGTCCCGTTTACATTAAGAAACGTTGTTCCAGCAGGTAGAAGTAAGGGTCACTCGCCTAACTGATCGAACAACCCTAGCTTTTCCTACGTTTTCCTCACAGAACTTGGCAAAACGTATACATGAATTTGTCACAAAGTGTCGGCTCGGCTAAAAGGGTGACGCCCCTAGCTGAGTCAACCGTTTGTGATGGTAGGGTCGCCATCCTTTCCGTGCCAACTTTTCTCCATAAAAACACTCTTGTCTAACCGCGGCAGGATTAGCTCAGCCGGGTAGAACACTTGTCTTGCAAAGCGGGAGACCAGAGGGCTCGACTCTCTCTGGGCGGTACCAATACTCAGGGACTTAAACTAAATGGAAATTGATGGTACGGCCTTTGCCCTGAAATGGCTACACCCTCGGGTGGCTCAGATGACCACGTAAAATGGCGGTCCTGTCTATGTAAATACATTGACACTCAAATAAAGTGCAGAGTGCGCCCAGCCTGGTCAACCCTGCCAATCAATCAAAGCATGCGCAAGCAATGCTTTTTGACAAGACGCAATCTCGTTCCCAGAGGCTGGAATCCTTTTGGTCAGCACCAAGGATGCCCGTTCCGCTGGACAAAGGTAACGAAGGCTTTCGGGACCAGATTAACCCAAGCGCCATTGGCTCTGGCAAAGGGTTGAACTCAAATGAACTGTCGCTAAATTTAACTCGGCTGGTAGGGTCACCCGTCTGGCTCGTACAGCTTGACTCCATATAAACGGGCCTCAGCTAACCCTTGGCATGCAGCTGAAGCAGAGCCATTTCTAGCTTCATGAGTGGCACGCTTTTTGTGTTTGTTTGATTACCTTTGTTAGATGTGCAAGTCATAATCAACGCCGTTAGTCATCCTGATGGTCTTGCAGTCGAGTGGGTGGCACGGAACTTGTACTGGACTGACACAGGCACAGATCGAATTGAAGTCAGCAGGTTGGATAGTTCGTCGAGAAAGATCGTCATCTCTGAAGACCTAGACGAGCCAAGAGCAATAACACTGCACCCTTCTCTCGGGTAAGCTGGTTATTATGAGTCTACGGTCACAATAGTTTTACTTAAACACTTCTCTGATAAATGATGAGGTCTTAAGCACACCGAGTGAACTTTGTTCAAAAACTCGTCCTTTTCTCTATATCGCACTGGTGTTCTAACCGCTAATGAAACTGCATTGCATTTCCGTCATTGTGCTACTAATAAGGGACTTTTTTGACACTCCTATTAAGCAATTCGTAAGACATCCCCGAGGTTTCAATATTAGTCTAGTGACCTCGAATACAGGATTAGACACTGCTATGCTGATCAGATCCTTAAGATGCTATACGTACTGAAATGAAATGCTTATTATGACACTAACTGAGAATACACACTCAGGGACACAGCAAAACAAGCTGGAGCTAAGCATGGCTAAGTGTTCGTCACAAATAAATAGTGATAATTAAAAGACTACATGTATCTGAAAAGACTGATCACACAATTTCAAGGCACATATTAACGTTATTTTTCGACTGGCCAAAACCCCGCTTCTAACCTTTCTTCTCAGGTTTATACAGTGAAAACGTAAATTGTGTTTCTCTGGCAGGTACATGTTCTGGACTGATTGGGGAAAACATCCAAAGATTGAACGAGCAGAACTGGATGGTAGTCATCGTATTACTTTAGTGAAGACATCGGTGGTTTGGCCTAACGGCATTACCATTGATTTCCACGAACAAAAACTCTACTGGGCTGATGCCAAGTTGGACAAAATTGAAATCATGAATCTTGATGGAAGCAACCGTAGAGTAATTCTTGACAATAAACTGCCACATGTGTTTGGATTTACTGCGTTAGGAGATCGTTTGTTTTGGACAGATTGGCAAAGACGTGCCATAGAGAGTGTCAACAAAAAGACTGGTAACAATAGAAACGTGATCATTGACAGTGTACCTGATTTGATGGGATTGAAGGCTGTCAATCTTGATCTCCCTCTTGGTAAGGCTGTTTTGTTTTGTGTGTGTTACAGTTTGGTTGATTTGATTTGTTTCTGACTGTTAAGCAACCAAATAACGATGGTAGCTACCAGCATCAAAAATAAAAGGAACGTCGAAATTACACTAAAGATCGTTGCTTTACAAAAACTGCCAAGCAGGTTATTTTTGTGTAGGGTTGGAGTCATTTCAAGAGGAATTTTTCACCCGGACGATCATACTTAGCTTATGACAGATTATTTTTATTCGCAGAGTTCATTTGTAAATCGACTACCCTTTCGGACAGACCTCGTTTTGGCGTTTTAGCTAATAAGAGTAAATTTCCTTTTAATTGCTAAAACGAAATTCCCAGCGACACAGTACTCTCCCATGACTTGTAGTCGACTTGTTTTTTTGCCAGTAAATCAGATAGCAGTTTCTCATTATGATATGATGAATATGTGAATTTCATATGTTGAAACCGCGGATTGAAGAAATTTAATGCAACTAGATCACGTCAGTTAAAGACACGGGTCTGCAGGTTCAGGGTACCGGCGAACCTGTGATGACCTTCGTTGCATTTAATTTCTCATTCATGTTCCCCTACATTTCTAGGTTCCAACCCATGTGAGCATAACAACGGAGGGTGCAGTCATTTGTGTCTATACACACCAACTGGAGTCAGATGTGAATGTCCGACCGGGATGATACTTAAAGAAAGAAAAAAAGCTGGAAAAAGGCAAAAGAGGTGCACATGTATGTGTCGACATTTTTCCTTTTAATGAGATAAAGTATTTAATTCCTTTTTTGATACAGTTATTGGGGAAACTCTGCCTCTTAATTCACATCCTTTGTCCAGTTATGAAGTTGGTACTAGGGAATGAATAAAATTTGTCGATATTTTCTTGCAAGATATTGATCTTTTGCCTGCTTCTCTCTGACTTTGTTATACCAGTGAGCAGTGGTTTCTCCATGCCGGACGCTACGTTACGGAGAGAAAGCACTGCGAGAGACTGTTTGCTTTTTTCATCGAGCCGCCGACCAGCACCATGGATGGATAAATTAACTTTGAAGATGTAAAACCTGTTTTAAAAAAAGTTAAGGCTCACGCGCATTTGCACTGCAAAACAATAACTTCGTACGGACATCACGTGTTTTTGTTCATTTCTTTGCATTTGTTGCAAGACTACGACGTGAAACGTCCTAATTTTTACGTTTTATGAGGGACATTAACGGGAGAAAACGATTTTTTTTTTCTGACCTTAGATTCATTCCTTTAGAATTAAACTACAGAAAATTTTGAAACATTTGACAAATTGAACAAGGTGAAGCAACGCGAATTCACTTTTGGAGTGAAGTTTTGGGTGCCTTTTTCCGGCCGAGCGCGGCACTCGCGTAAGCTTCATAATTGTTCCCAAGAAACAACAGGAAGTGGTGTCGTTTGGTGTATTGACGTAGGCGCAACGTGGACGTGCATGCTCAATGGCAAAGTATACGGTCGCTCGCAGTGGTTTCTCTCTCTTGATAGCGCAGCGTCCAGCCTGGAGAAACCACTGCTCGCAGGGTATGTCTTTGGCGGCTCAAACGTTTCTATCGCCACAGATACCGCATTTTTTTTTATCATGGACTGAGTTATGTCAAGGCTAATGGTCCACAACTGTAATAATTTCCGGTAGTTTTCCCGGATCTGCTTTATTAAGGTAAAAGTGATGTTCTCTACTGATCCTTCCCGCCTCTTATTTTTTGCGAGAAAGAAAAGTCTGCAACGCATGTCCCTAGACACACCTGATCCTGCTGATGTGTTTGTGCCAGTTCCTGGGATCCAGCATGCAGTTGCCATTGATTTTGATCCAGTGGATAAGTTTATTTATTGGAGTGACGTTGAGGCTTTTGAAATCAAAAGAGCGAAAACGGATGGGACAGGTATTTATTGGATGTGGATGTCAAATTTTGTGCTTTTTCTTCACGAAACATGGTTGTTAGCTCAGTCAGTTCCCTACTTTTTTCTACTGATGTTTCCCTATAAACCAGAATTTTTTGCAATTTTTTATGTACTCCTGAATCAATTAGTGGGCATCCTCGACTGCTGGAACACTGTAAATTACAAAGATCTGTTTTAGCCCTAAAAAAGGGGCTGTTTCGGTGAGTAAAATAATATATAGTCCTGTTTTTGAGTCTAATTTGGCTCCCTTGAATCAGGGCCAATACAGTCCAATTACCTAGGGCTGATTTGGACCTGAGAGCTAGAATAGCCTTTTGACAGGGCTGTTTTGGCTTAAATGGTGCTCAAATGGCTCCAGGAGGGGCTGACTCAGACTTTGGCCTGCAGGGTTGGGGCTGAAATAGATCAATGAACAATTTATCAAACCAGCTGTAGTTGTTATTGTTCAACTTTTTCTTATAGTTACATTTTAATTCCACCAGTTTTTGATAAGCTAGTCTGCTGGGCTTTTTCGATTTTAAAAAGGCGTATGTGAAAGACTCTTGTTCTTTACAGTTTAGTGGTACACTTGGCAGTTTTTGATTTTTCCAGAGCTCTCGGAGGGTAGATGTCATTCCATAGAATGTCAAAGGGCAAACCTTTGTATAATACTTTGTTTCAAATTCTGTTGGTGACAAGAGAGTACTTGGTTGTTCCTTAACGATTTGATCCACCTGAGAAATGCCCATTTGATACCAACTTTTATAGTAGACCGGTTTGTCCATAACTCTAATCAAAGAATTATACCACAGGCTTTGTGTGAGGAAGGACTCTACCGTTTCTATTGAACCTTGATAGTTTAATTCAGACCATATCTCGAGAATCTCTTTCAGAAAGGGACTAAGATTGTTAGCAAGCTTCTTCGAGTCTTTTATTTCAAGGTTGCCCCTAAAAACAGTTTGGCCTCCAAGTTTTTCGAGCTCACCGTCAAAAAAAAGTTTCCATTTCCCCTTGTTACTTTCGTCCAGGTACTTTCTTATCCACAACGACTTGAGGGCTTTATTAAAAGAAGAAATGTCGGTCATTCTAAGACCTCCGTTGCCATAATTTGTGTGATAACGTTTCTCTTGATTTTATCGCCTTTACTGTTCCAAAGGAAGTCAAAAAAGAGATCATTTAATTGTTTTATAATTTGAGCATTGGTTTGAAGAGGCGACAAAAGATGAATTACTTGGGAGGCAACCAGACTCTTAAGAACTGTTATTTTCCCGATAAGGCTTAGTCTTCGAACTGACCAGCAGCCCAAGCAGTTCCGCATTTTTTTTATTTTCTCGACGAAGTTAAGTTTGATTGTAGTTTCCGGATCAGTTGATAGCCAAACTCCGAGCACTTTAACCTTTGTGTTTTGCCAGTTGAAATCTTTTTCTGGGTGCAGTTTTTCACTTTTGCCAGCACAAGAGCCTATCCAAAGAGCCTCAGTCTTTTTACAGTTTAGTCTGAAACCTGAAACTTTCTCGAAGCTTTCTAAGATCCTTAGGGTTTCAGAGAGGAACTTTTCTGAACCGTCAAGAATTAAAGTTGTGTCGTCAGCATATTGACTTAATTTAATCTCGGTATCCTTAACTAATAAGCCTTTTATGTCTGCATTTTTTCGGATTGCTTTGGCCTGAAAAGCAACATTCAGATCTCCGCGTGTCAATAGTTGCCTCCGTACAGTGTACCTCTTGCAAAAAGATAATTGATTGTTGTTTATTTCTGAGCCAGTTGAAAGTCTCTCTTCTCTTGTTATTGTTTCCTATTCCCCTGACATTCATAGATGCAATTTTTAGTTCAGCCATTACTACAGTTAATTGCAAGGTATTGTTTCAAACAGTAAACCAGCAAAGATGAGGTGTTACCTGTTTGATTTGCATCTTTTGAGCAGAAGCGGTATTTCGAATGCAAAACTGTTCGGGTTGATTTCCATAAACAAACATTTGTTGGGCGAAGTTTCATAGAATCAAGATTAGAAGATTTTTCAAAGAAACTAATTATATATCTGTAGGACACTTTTTCCCCGACAGAAAAAAGGAAAACATACATGTAAATGAACACACCAAAAGAAATAAAAAAGATCACTGACTGAGCGCGGCATTTGTATGGAAAAACTAGCTTGCTTAGTTTAGCTTTAGTTTCGAGAGTCGAGAAGGCAAGCAAAGTTTAAGAAAAGAGATGTATTCCGAACAGAAGCGTGTTTTCCGTCCCGTCCACCTATCATTATTTCGAGTAAATACAAAAATCTTCAGGTGAAATAACGAACATAATTTGTTAAAGAAAAAAAAAACTTAAAGTTAAAGCGCGAATGTTTAAGACTTGTGTTATTAAACTCACAGTTCTAATGGCATTCCAAAAGGCCACAATTTCCCTCTTATGAACAGTTTGTCAAGCTGGGCTTTGCTGAAAGCTGCGGGAATGTTGTTGCGTCTTGCATTTTTGAAGGTTTCCATCTGCGCTCTCCTACGTTCGACGATCTCAAACGGAAGATCTTGGTACATTTTGTAGTTTGTTCCTCGTAGACGATGTCCCAGCGAAAGAAGCTTTTCACAGTCCTTATATCGTAGGAATCTAGCAAGTATGGGTCTGGAACTTTCTCCTCTCTTTTTTCCTAGACGATGAACTCGCTGTATTTCAACATTGGCAGCGTCGCCAAAACCCAATTCCGTTTCCAGAAAGGTGCTCAGCGCCATCTCCGTGTCTTCTTTGTTCGTTTCTTGTTCTGGAATGTTTTCAAACTTAATGTTTTCGCGCCTAGAATATGCTTCCAGATATAAGTTCTTATCCTCGATCAGTTTAAAATTGGCACGGAGTTCATCATTCTCTTTCTGTAGGGCCGCTAGGCTCGATTTTGTGCTGTCTTCGAGCTTTTGTATTCTCTCGGATGTCGTCTTTTTATCTGTTTCGTTTGCGTTTAAACTTTCCTGAAGATCTTCAACATCACGCTTGGTGGTAGCGTACGCATCTTCGAGAGTATGTATTCTTCCTTCTAACTTCCCGAAAGACTTCCGGAGGTTATTCATTGCTTCTTAGATGGCATCCAGCTTTTCAAGCTTCTTAAGAATATCTTGCGGTGGTTTTTGAAGGCCTTCAGCCATATTCAGAGCAGATAGAATAATATCGTCACCTTCTTCTTTGCGTTCGCCTTCGGAAGAATTAGAACTATCACACTCTTTAAGTTTCTTTGGTTCTGGCGAGGTATCTAGAGAACTATCGGAGGATAGCTGTCTTGCTCTTCTTTTACTTAGCAATAGCTTAAAAAATTCTTCCATTAAATCATCCACGGCAAAAGAGTAGTGTTATTAGGCGGAGGGTCTTTAGGCACGTCTTCACACCGCCATTGCTTCCCAGTCTCCACTCACTCTTACCGTCTCTCGCACTGGAAGTTTAAAACCAATGGGGTGGTCAGACACTAATTAGCTTCAGCAGTCGCCCTTCAAAAAGGCTCCGTAATTATTTCTCGGTTCAGTTTTTTGAGAGTATCACAACAACAACAACCGCCAAGAAAACCTTTTCTTTATTTTCTTTATTCAGGCATTGAAGGTGCCTTCTATGAACCTGGTTCAAAAACAGTCATTCCCAGAAAGGTGCGTATGTGTTGCTTTTGTGCTTGTCTACGGTATTCCAATCAGGTGGCCGATACTTTGCTAACTGCGTCAGGTAGATAAGCTTGGATACCATTGCTACGATTGACGAGTACGTGAATCAGTTTAAGATACTTTGTGTTAAGCCTTAAGTGGAAAAAGCCTTTGAGCCACATGTGCAGTCAACTGCGTTTTTACGCTTATTGCTTTTTTGCAGGCTTAAAGGAATTGTGGTCGTTTCGCCCGAAGTTGTTTCGTCCCGGGCGAGAGTCAACAGCACTCTACAAGACGGTTTAGCAGAGAAGCTTTTTGTTAAGCTTGGATTCTATTTGCTGCGATTGCTAAAAAAAGCTCGAGCGATCTGAACGAACTTATTGATCTCGTTAATCACATTCGAGATACTGAAACTGACTGTACATAAAAACTGAAGTCTAAATGTACCTCAGCGATCGCAACGATCGCTACGTCGATCTTTGATATATACTTTGTGTGAAGTTTTCACTGAAAAAAGTTGTTAATCCACATGTGCAGGCACTGTCATTCACACTTTTTCATTTTTTCAGGCTTAACCCATTCGCCCCTGAACCGCCCGTAACCGCCAGTGCGGATCCACGTCCTTTCTACTCTTTGTGACGTCATCAGTTTTAACGGTCAAGGACAACTTTGTCCGCTAACTTGTGCCGAGTGAAGAGATCTTTCTAACCATACCAGAATGAGCACAATTCAGTCAAGGAGACCGGAGAAAGAGGCAAAAAACCATGTAACATTGACCTGAAAATCTCCATGAAAATCTTGTTCCATTGCTCACCTACCTTTCCTTTCACCTAATCCTAAGATCCTAAAAGCTTTCCTAAAAACTATTCCCACCAAAATGAAGCCTACTAAATGCCCAGCAAGAGAAAAAAAAATGAGGCAAGAAAAGCGAAAAAAGAGGGGAGGAGAGAAAGCGAAAAGTAAAAGTCAAGACTGCTGTGTCACTTTTAATCTCGAAATTTTGCTTTCTGCGCATGCCCGAACTTCGCAAGCTGATATTTTGCATCTGGATCAGAAGGCCGTGAAGTGTACGACCTGTAAACCGGTTTATGGTAAGTTTTAGCTCTTTATAGCACGACAGTGACCAGAAAACCACTCGAATAGCTTCAAAACGCGTTTTTCAGCAAAATCTCCAGGAGCGAATGGGTTAAAGAACGACAAATAAACATCGGGCGAATCGACTTACGTCCGGGCGAAACAACTTCGCGCGAAACGCCCTGTTACCACTTCAAGAACGACAAATACAGTACACATCGGACGAATCGTCTTAAGTCCGGACGAACTGCCGCTGGGTGAAACGACCTTTGGGCTAAACGAGCTACGTAATACCGATCAAATTATTTTGTGCTACAATCCCCCCAGCATCGCATACCACAGTTTCTATTGAAAGAAACCCCTTCATTTTTTTTCTAGGTGATTGGCAAGTTTTCAACCCGTTTAGTACCTAATATGACACCTGAAACCGTCAAGGAACAAG
Source organism: Porites lutea (assembly GCF_958299795.1). Lineage (NCBI taxonomy): Eukaryota > Metazoa > Cnidaria > Anthozoa > Scleractinia > Poritidae > Porites > Porites lutea. Next base: position 9,394,535 of record NC_133206.1, read on the forward strand.
TTTTCAAATATATCAAGGAACTTCATGAAAAAAGAGGAAGCCCAAATACTCTAAAGTAAGTAATAAGCCTTTACAATTTCGTGAAAGAATTTCAAGAAATTCTGGCCGCTGTTTTATGGAGGATGAGCTGTGGAAACAGCTTAGCTTGTAACACAGTTGTTTTACACCTGCGGAATTTTATCATTTTGTTAGCTGCCTTATCGCTTTACGAATACCTCGGCCGCTTTCTTATATTTAGCGGAATTTGTGATTTAGCGTTGCGAGTTATTGACGCCTGTTCAAAAACGTGCAAAGTAAAAATTGTGCACAAAATTGTCAGCTCATCCACGTTACACGGCATCAACTTTTAGCGCAACACCGTTACGCTGAAAATCGTCGTTGCGAATCGTCCTGTGTGACATCATCTTTAGCCTGGAATGCATATATCTTAACAGTTTCGAGCAGAATCAAACGCAAAAACCAGTTTGACTAACCAATTTAGGATGTGTGAGCCGCGCCTGCTACGTACGTACCGCTCCCCCTCTATTGAAGGTATCTGGGGGCCTAGTAACAATTTAGAATTGTAGGCCCTGAAAAGTGAATTTCAGTGCATTTAGCACGACCCGGCCGGAAATAATTTTAACCATAAGGATAGCATCTTTATTTACCCACATTTCGTTATACTTTAAATCTTGTTTCCTTTCATCCAAAGATGTGTGAGAAACAAATGCGATAAATTTTTTATCCTCAGTCTCCTTAAAAAAAATAGTGGCGCTTTTTCTTCCTTTATTCAACTTTATGACTCGACGACGATATTAGCCGGTCGCCGGAACTTTTGAAGAACCCCTTTAAATCACACAAGCACTGAAACATGTTCGGTCTAAACATGTTTCATAAATTACCTTAGCAATTTGGGCAAATTGTAAAAGTTCTCGACTGTCAAAATGCTATTCATCATCAAACTTAGTCAAATATGAGTTTTGTTGCAAAAGGTACTCCACGTTAGAAAGGCTTGCGTTTTTAATGAAGCATTTTTATGCTTCGAGGGTGAACATAGCACTAGTGTACATTTAATGGCGACGAGGTGGGGAGGGGGGGGGGGTGGGGGACATACCACTACCCGGGAATCTGGAGCCGAGCAATCTTTTGAGGTCACTGCGTTTGCGCATTGACTTATGGGGCTTAAGAACTTTGTTTAGTGTATTCTGAACGAAGGCTAATTTACTGTGCAATTTTAAAACTTTTCAACGCCCGTTTCACTAGTAATATCACAAATAAGTATTTCAGTAAAAGATTTAATCGTGGTGTTGTTCCGAGTTACTCTTGCCGGCTCCAGGAGATTAAGGCCAGAACAGAATACTAACCGACATTTTTCTGGTTTGGTCGCTTGTCGCTTGTATTCAAGGAGATTTTATCGTTTCCCTTCAAGGTTTAGCAATTGAGTTACATTTTATTTGGTTATGGTTTTGTATCTGAGAAAACTGTAAAACTGCGATAAGGTTTTTTATTCGATTACAATCTGAGCTTAGCAGCATGGACGAGAATTAATTTAAATCTATAAATTCGCACTGATCGTTGCGTAAATAAGACCCTTAAACTTGAAAAATGTGGGTGGTGCACACGATGGTACAAATGGTCTTAGAGCGACCTTATCAGTCGGGTGCTTAAGAAAATACTATGGTCTGATGAAAACTTTGAAGTATTTGCGAGAAATCAGCAGGTCTCCAGGTGTTCGAAAAAACTAATTGATTGTAATAAACAACCGCCACCTAACAGTAAGCGCGTCGTGTGACTGTTGTTCCCGCCAAAAAAGGAACTTACCCGACCTCACCACGTGCGTAACAGGGAAATACAGTTTGAGTGATATGAGAGTGTTCGCGGCAATTCGATCACAGTTGATGCACGTGACTTGACACCGTGCGTGATGCACTTTTAGGGTCAGCTTACACCACAGCGGTCCACCATGGGTTAGCGACATCAACCACGTCAATTATCAAGCTGCTAGAAGAGCTTTAACAACTGGTCAGTAACTGTCTTTTGTTTTCGCTAACGTAACTACTGCGACGCAGGAAGCATGGCAGGCAACCTGTCCAACTTAACTTTTTTCCTCCATTCTGTACAATGGAGAAGAGAAGTGATGACGTCACAAAAATCAAATTGGTGAAATTATGGGATTGGTTGGCATATTCAGTAAGAACAAGCTTTTGTTTGTTTTGTTTTGTTTTTGTTGTTGTTTTTTGATTTCATTTATTCTAAGGTGCAACAATTACAATAATTATCACATAGCATACATACACGCACGGACTACATTCGTAAACATACATGCAATAATATAATCACCACATCAGCCTATTTCAGTGCTATGCCTATATCATTCAGCAAGTGCTATAGTGCTTTTCGAAAACAGAAGGAAATAAATTATTAACTACTGGGAAAGTCCACTTGTAAAATAATTTTTGTAATGGAAGAAATAAATTAGATTACAAAATCCACTTGTCCACTAGTTTTTGTAAACTTTAACTATAAAACTATAATCTAACTACTCTAAACTATATATGGTGCTTATATCTCTTCACCAATTTGCACCAACAGGCATATTTTTACAAATTTCACAAATTTAGTTTTAGTGATGTCATCACTTCTCCTTTACACTATAAGATCACTTCACCTTCACGTGTTGGAGATGCGATGGCGGGTCGTGGCGTGAACTAACCAGGCCAGAGTGTTCAACCGCCCCCCCCCCCCCCCCCCCCACACCCCGCTTCCTATTCAATCACATTGTTGCTGTTTTGCTTTTTTTTTTTTTTTTCTCAAGAAAGCTGTCTCTTATTTACTTTTGGTGTGTTTTTGTGCAGTTACGTGGGTGAACCCCAGGTCCATCTATAGCCTGCACATACTAGTTATCATGCTGAATTGTTGTATCGTGTTGCTTATCGCTTTATATTTCCTTCATTAGTTCATGGCGTGCAGCCAGACATGACTCGTGATGGGTGTAATATCCCTGTGACATTAGCCCTGCAGAATGCAATGCAAAAGAACATTGTTCTCCTTCCAATCGGCGCGTGTGATGATGGAGCGCACTCCCAGAACAAGAAAATTAACGTTGTAAATTACGTTCAAGGGGTAAGGTTTGCTCGTCTTCTGCTCATGAAAACAATTTTAACAATGCTTCCGCATGTTGGAAGTCTCAAAGGAGAGATAGTGTCGCGACACATCAGTTGAGGGAAATGTTCGCTGTTGCGCTGATACTCTTTAATTCGTACAATGCAAGACGTTTTCCAAATTGCTGAAAGCAAGTGAAAAATATAATTTGCTATTTTCTTCTTTTTCCTTTGCAGACTAAAGGTTTGGTTGCGTACTTGGAAGAACTGGGCCAACTTGCTGACCGGAAGTAGACATCAATTTTTAGGGTCCAGTTTTAAGAAGGGCACGACATTGAATTGTTTTTTCAATATTTGTTTGGTTTACGTTGATCACCTCTGGGCTCTCTCTATGGTTTCTGGTTTACTAAATTCACTTTATTGTTAAGGCATTATTGTTTACTATTTCAATATGGACGTACTCTTCTAGCAAGTATCCTCAACGGTGCCTGTATAGTGTCTTGTATCGTTTTGTAATTTCTGTCGGCATCAAAGTCTTCGTTGTCTCCTATTTGGCCTTTCTTGTTGTCGTTACGAAACGTTCCTCCCCAAATATGAAAAGAAGGCGCCTATTATCCTTTTGTAAACATGCAGTCGCGGTCGATACCATCGTTGGTAACAAAGCTTTTAGTCATGGTAGATGAAATATATGCCCTGGATAAAGTTATCGTAAGGGCCGAGGTCACTAAAGTATTATAGATGTATCAGTCAGTTATGAAAGACAGCTTTTGTAGACTCTTGTAAGAGGGACAAGTGAAAAGATGAAAGAACCCTATGGACCAGCTCCAGGAGGTGGTCGTTAAAAGAGAGTTGACTGTACTATCGGTGCAGGCTAGATTAAGAATTCTTTTTCGGTTCGGTTTCAGTTAAACAGGGAGTTTTGGAAAGCTTTGTTTCCTAGTGACACTCTTGTGTTAACAGAAAAAAGTGTTAGTGTGAGGGCACCAGTGTATATATATATATATTTAATGGCATGCCAGTAGTTATTAGTATCTTAGTAGTATATACGTTTCGTTGACAGTCCTTATGTAACTAATCTTACGGAAAATCATATGATGTGTAGAATCTCATTTTATTATTAAAAGTGAACTTATAAACACATGGTGTCATTTGTTGATTTAATACTACCACAATATTAAATCATGATAGTGCTCGATTCAGCCTTACGAGATTAGGAGAGGCGACGCTTATGTCAAACTTTCACGAACATTCAGAGCCAAATTTTGTCGCGGGGATCTTTTGATGTGAGCTTCTTGCCGTTTACCCTTTTCCGGGGGGTGGGGGGGGGAGAAGGTGCGGGCACACGTACGCTTTATGTGACTAGATGTAGTACAGCTGCAAACTAGCCCGTCCCATCTACTCAATAGCGCCTATCTACGAAGCTTGCTCGCAAGATATTTAGTATTTATTCTTGCTTGCAAGATATTTAGTGTGTCACATGTGTTGACAAGGAAAATGGTAACAATCATCTCCGAGACCCACTATTTGTGATTGTCATCAACCATTTTCTTGCAAAGCCGGTCGATGATTTTGATTTTTTTTTTTTTAAGTCACCTGCCTGCCACTGAATCAAAAAAAAAGTTACTCTCCTATATTCTCCAAGCTTAGTACTCATCGCTTATGTGCCACTTATTGTCCTTCCAATCTTAGCAGGATTTGTGTCACATGACAAGTTTCATACCCTTAGCTCCTGGCACGAGTCTTGTGTAGCTCAGTCGTGGAGTATTTGGACCAGTATCCAGATAGCCTGAAAGCAAGCTCTCCACTTGGAGTGGCGATCTAAGCGAGCGGCGAGAGAACGCGCGAGCGAGTGGTGAAGCCGCGCGTGTGTGGCTCTTGCGTGACTTCAGAATGACGTAAGAGCGCAGTAGTTTCCATTTTTTGTAATCGGTGGTCACCGTTATCGTTTCAAATTTCTAAGGCCATGCAGAAAGCTGGAGGTCCGTGATTTGCAGACCTCAGGCCCTCGATCCGTGGCCCTGGCCAAAACAATCGCAGCTCTGGGAACAAGAACGCGGTACTTTCTACCATTCCAGCCATTTTAAAGCATTTGAACATGTCGTGCACGAGTAGCTGTGACGTCAGCGTCTTTCGAATACCTTCGCTCGTGTTCCTTTTGGAGAGGTCGGAAGGCCAAAAACGCATGAAAAGTTTTAAACGCAAGTGGACGATGTCGTACATCCTGAGAAACCGCTATAGCCGGTTCCAGGTTCCAAGATAGTGGGAAGAGCGGATCGAGAAAACTTGCGCGAAAGGCGCTTGGGGGCTGGGGAGAGACGGAGTTGTGGAGCCTGCAAGCACTGCTTTCAACACCTCATTCCGGTATACCAGCTTCTGGTATACCCTATGATTGGTCAATTGTGACAACTTGTTTCGACCCTTACGTCAGTCATTTGGTTTCTCACGCGCGCGCAGAGTCTAACAAATATATCGAGCATTTAAAACCCTCCTACACCCCACCTTTTGAGGTTTTGACATTTGACAATTTTACACGAGAAACGGTTTTTCAGTAAGTCGGCGGGAAGTGGACGGATTGAAGTATTTGAAAAGATGCCTACCCCGGCCATCCCTCTTCCCGCCGTTTTTCAGTCGTTCGCTATTTCATTGCTCGCTCGCTTTTTTCACTCTTCCGCACAGACCGAGAGACTGGCACAGGCTGAAACCGTCATCTTTACACTGTCACGATAACTATCTTCCTCTTCTTTATTGCAGTTTTTGGAACTGACCCCGACATGATCCGTGAAGGTGGAAGCATCCCCGTGACCTTAACTTTGCAGGAAGCCACTGAAAAAAATGTTGTTCTTCTGCCTTTGGGTGCATGCGAAGATGGCGCGCACTCACAGAACGAGAAGATGGATCGAAAAAACTACATAGAGGGAGTGAGTGTCTTTGTGATATTCAGTGAGATCCTGCATAACTTTTGCATGACGTAAAATTTTACATATCTTCGCATGCCTGAACTCTAGCCTGTTTTTTTTTTTTTTCTCCTGGATTTTAGTTTTGGGATTTCCAGAGTGATAGTTAAGCATACCAGCCCTAAAACCCCTTTTCGTTTATTAATGATCATTTATTTAATAAAGGGAAGACCGAACGCCAAGACAACATACAACAAAAATATATAAATACTACAGCCAACTGATCCTTTTCTAAATGTTTTTCTAACTAAAATCCGAAAAAAACTTCTTCAGAATGAATTAATGCAAAATGGTTCACAACAGTTAAACAATGAACAAAAAATGTACAAAAGCAAGAGCATTGTTGTAGACTGTTTAATTTCAGTTTTTATCTAGTTGTATGGGGAGTATGTTCGTTTGCTTCGGTCACCACGTACTGCGTGACCGGTTAAGTGCTTCCCTCGTGGAAGCATGTTGCAAATTCGCACCATTTCCGTGGGTGGTGACCACCTACCCCTCCCCTAAGTCAACATTAACACTTACTACTCACTTAGGACAAAAACTGTGACTTAAGGGAGGGGTAGGTGGTCAGTTACCCATAAACTTCAACTGATCCGACAAACGCCTGCTTCTGTTCTTATTTGAATCAACAGACCAAGGTTTTGGCCGCTTACATGGAGGAAGTTGCCAAGATTCAGTAGCAAGAATTATGATTGACATGATGAAGACCACGTTCAAGAGAGATCTTAGGATGGTTCTAATTAACAATTTTACGCTGCCTTAGAGTAACAAAATTCGTTTTCAGAGTTCTTGTTTCCTTTGGGCAGCCTTTATGGGTTGGCTGTCTAATGGCTTTACGGGCTCGAGGAAGAGGAGACGATAAGAGCTAGAAGAGAACGCTTGCACGGAAGGACCCGCTGCTAAAGTGCATTTTGTGTAGCAAAACAGTTTATTTAGTTCGGATTTTTCAACAACTGAATAAATAGTGGTCCCTTTCAAAGTCGCCTTGCAAGTTCTTTTACGTCTTATGATTGTAACTTTGAAAAAGACTGTTCACAGTCGCCTCGCCTCTTTTCAAGGTCGACCGCCGATCAAGATGGTGGCCACTCGAACTTGGGGGTTTACCTCGGTGTGAAAAATACTTTTAGTTATATCTTTGTTTAATACCTATTATTTTTGTAGGTTCTTTTTTGTTGACTTCTCTGTTTCCTTTGGTTTTACGACACTCGTGAGTCTTACTGGTTCGTGCACCGAGGATGACCGAGCTTTCAGCAAAAAGTTGTTAACTGGTTTTAAGGAAAAACTACATACCGTGGACTTGGTAGACAATACTCAGTCCTCCTTTCCTTTTAAAATACGTACGTCGAGTAATCCCAGCGAGTACTTTCGCAAAACACGCGCCTGTTGATCTAAAAAGGATTGGAGCGAGAGGAGAAAATATTTTTCTTCTCGTGCTTACGCCTTCGTTTCCTCCGTGTCCGTCTAACCGGCGTGCTACCTCATTACGTAGGTCTAATAAATAAGAGACGGCTCTCAGCCTATGGATTGTAACGGTTGTGACTGGAATGGATACCCTAAATGAAGTTGCCTATACCATAGAGCCCCGACTTCTCGAACCATCAGTTTTTTCGAAATTTCTCATACTTCGAACCAAACCTAACCGTTTCCTTTACCAGTCAAACACTGTAATTTTACTCCCGATTTTTGGAACCTTCCAATGGTTCGAACCAATTTCCTTTTCCCGGGGTGGTTAAAAAAATCGGGATATCACTGTACTTCTCCCTTTTCCTTGCCCAACAGGCCTTCTCCGATTTACACAATTTTCAAAATAAATATGCCAAATAAATAGGTCTCTACTAGGAGTCTACTACGTATACTGCGCTGTGTTTTATCTTGTAATAATCGCGAGCAAGCGAGAATGAGATTATTTTTTCTTGTCACGAAGTGTCCAACCTGTTTTGGGGGGTACCCATTCTAGTCACAGTTTAAAGACTACCATTAGAAGTGTGGCCTGGAAATATACTCCTCTAAACAAACCGTCGCGGAGAAAAGAAGAAGGAATAGGCCACTTTCCAGATATATAAATTCAGCATGATAGCGAGTCTTGCTGACACAAACAAAGAAAATGTATAATCATGCTTATTCATTTTCGTTGTTTGTGCCCTCTTAGACTCGCTATCATATGCTGAATTTTAATATATCGAAAGCGGCCTATTGCCTTGGCTGTGGTTTAAAATTAGCTTTTTTCCAACTAAGGCCATCCTCTTTTTTTTTCTCCGTTTACCGTCGTCCGACCGACCCAAATTTTTGGCATTTTCCAAACAAAAAAGTAACGACGTAGTTACACCATATTTCACTTAAAACAATTCTTTTAATCTGAAAAATGAGCATAGTAACAGCATAGAGAAAAACAGGAACAAAAACATGAACATTTTTCACAGTATATTGTACATTTTGTTAATCCAAATATGTGAATGTTAACATTTAACGTCGTCCAGGGGTACCAGCGCCTACTATTCCAAGACTTCTTGTGTAATCATTACAGTTAAGGCCATGAATAGTCTTGTAGCACTCTAGTAAAGATAGATAAGACCTCCTTGATTAAGGACTGGACCGCCCAAGCATTGCCAGTCTTTCTTCGTACGGAGAGTCCCTAGATGACATCGGGAGAGCGTTCGAGGCCCTACGTTGGACTCGTTCAAGAGCGTCAATGTTCTTCTGTTAATAGGGTGACCAGAGAGGGACAGCATATAGGTGGTTTTCATACAATCTCGGGAGACACAAATAACAATGGTCAAATGAACAAATGCTGATGGACAGACAAAGCGAGCTAATGAGCGATCTTTTGTTTTCCGTCCACCAGCATGGCGGCGATGACGTGACGTGAAAACCACCTATTCCAGAATGGGTATAACCAAGGCCTTGTACAGACGAGAAAAGACTTCCTTGTTTCCTGAACCAACATTCCTTTTAAGCAAACCCGCAATCTTGTTGGCTTTATTTACAACTTTCTGCGTTTGGGTGTTCCAGGATAGATTAGACGTCAATGACACCCCCAAATCAACCGTTTCGGTGACAGACTGAAGCGTACAACCAGAGAGCTTGTAAGGATAGCTAGTATGATCTCTCGCATGGGTAACACGTAGAACCTCACATTTGGCAGGGTGAAAACGAAGTTGCCAATTTTTACTCCATTTCTGTAGCGTGTTGAGGTCACATTGAAGTTGTTTCTCGTCGTTTTCACCGTAAATAATCATGTAAACCTTGCTGTCATCTGCAAACAAGCGCATGCTCGACCTTACGCCAGTTGCAATATCGTTAATATAGGCAAGGAACAGGACTGGCCCAAGTACACTACCTTGGGGAACACCAGAGGTGACCATCGTCCAAGGAGAAAAGTGCCCACGGAATGAGACTCTTTGTTTTTTACCAACGGTAAAGTTGGTAAGCCAGTTAAGGAGATTTCCACCAATTCCATATCCCTTCAACTTCGCCGGGAGACGCTGATGAGGAACAGAGTGCTTTTGTAAAATCTAGTAAAATTACGTCTACTTTATGCGACTCATTTCTTGCTTTGGCCCATGAATGGAAAGTATCGAGCAATTGCGATAGACAAGAACGCTTTTTCATGAAACCAATGATTGCTCGCCTATGAAGACTTGATGATCCGTCCAGAATTTTACAATCGATTTCCTGACAATCTTCTCGCAGATTTTACTTGCAATTTAGGTTAGAGAAACAGGTCTGTAGTTTTCTACTTTGTCTTTGGCTCCTTTCTTGTAAAGCGGAATGACATTTGCTATCTTCCAGTCATCGGGAATTTCACCACATTGACTTGCGGCGGAATACATTATCGCCAGTGACGTCCTCAGGCTTTTGTCTTTATCTCATGAATAAAATGCGGTGGATTCCCATTAAGATAAGGTCATATGCTATTTTTAAGTGGTTTAACCAGGCTGACAGGTTTCCTAGTTACCTTTAAGTCGGTAATTGTCTTGGTTTTCGACTGGTTGATTAGAAAATACAGTCTAACCTCGCGCAAATCGTGCATGCTAATGAGGGCGAAGGCAAATTAAGACTTTTTTTTATTATTTTTATTTTCTCTCATCCACATCGACCCCACATCGACCCTACATCGATCCCATATCGACCCTACATCGACCCAACTTCGACCCAACATTGACCCCACATCGACCCCATATCGACCCCACATCGACCCTACATCGCCCCTTCACTCGACGTTTATTTCAACACAGTTTCTTTGGATAGTAAAGCTGCGCAGAGTATGAAAAGGAGTTGGGTGGAAAACCAGTCTTATGTATTAACCGCTGCAGGGCCAGGTTGCAGAAAACCTCCAGTAAAGTGCTCTTTTAATTTACCTTATGGGTACACTAACCGGTGTTGCATAAAAGACACCGTTATGACGACATTATAATGGAATTTTATGGCTAGGCATTTGATAATGGTTTGCAGGCCAAGACGGCAGGTTCCAAGCCTATCTTATTTCCAGCCAATCAGAATTTAGGGCGTTCCGGACTATATCATTCTTAGGGGCGCTTTTCCATGTGCTCGCCCCCTTTCGATCGCTCACCATCACGTTGTTCACATTGCTGGTTTGAACCAATTTTCAGCATTTTCCACCACCTCCCCCTCCGCCTGCCTGTGAATTAATTCCTAGTGTGTTTCTCTTTCTTTTCTTAGTGGGTGGCGGTTTTTTCCCCCACCTTTGCTGAAGAGATATTTAGTTTATTATATATTGGCAGATCTTGAAAATAAAGTTCGTCACGTTTGGTGGCCAAATTTTCTCCAACCAAATCCGACTCTGTGTTTATCTCCTCAGCAAACAAGTGCGCCGCCACGCAGAGCCCTTGGTCACGCAATGCAAGGTTTTCAGCGTCCTTCTAACCGAAAAAATGGCTTGATATAAAAACACACTTAGCTATAACACTCTCGTAAATTTCTATCCTACGTAAGTACGGGCCGGTAACTTAGAAACGTACGAAAGTGGTTCACTTAAGGAAACACTTAAACTTTGTTATTGTAATAGTTATGTAATGGATATTCTTAAATACCTCACTCTGTTTTACCAGTAAACTGTCAATAAGTATGAAAAAGATGTATTGTTATGGAATGCTATTAACCTTCTGTTAAATGAATTGGAGAAAACGATGAGGAAGAAGAGGCCACGAGAGAAAACCACAATACTGTGAATACTACTACTGTACTGCGAACACCGCAATGAATCGAGACCAAAGGGGTTTGAAGAAAAAACATGCTGAACTTGTGAGATCGTCCTTTTCTAATCTTTTGAAATTTTTGAAATCTATTGAAACTGATGACATCTTAAATCAGATAGTAATATAAAATGCTTGAATTTTTACTCTTAGAAAAGTCAGTGATGATGTTAGAAATCGCTAAAATAAATAAAGCAAAAAAACCTCCCTAAATTCGCCTCACAGTAAAAAAATTATCGTTACCTACAATACAGATACGGGCCCAAAAAAATTGCGGTAAATTTACGGGCCAAGGAGGGGACGGCTTTTTAAAATTATTTTCTCGCGTTGGAAGCCGGCTGAACGTTTCGCAAACGGGCTCAGAAATGGCGAAAACAAATCAGAAAGGTTTGGTTGCTGATGATCTCAACCTGATTTCTAAGCTCCCTCAGGAAGTGATCTCAACGTGACACCAATTTGCGGATTCCGCTGTCGTAGCCTGCGAGCAAGCTCTCCTATTTGGGCAAGTGAAGCGACACTCGCGAGAATGCGCGTTCTCGCGAGACTCGCCTCACTCAGGCTACCGCTGTCGTTAATACGTTTGCAGTCCGTTTTAGACGGATCAGTCTGAAGCTGCAAACTAAAAACGCCCCAGATCGAAAGGTCACGAGAGTATAAATTGTATAATCTTATGGTATACGTGAGTCAAGGATAGCCTGCGAGTGTTAAATTTTCTTCGCTGCAATACAGGCAATAACATCCGTGAACCATGAGGACTTTACTGTTTATGCTGTTTGTTACAACAGTGGAGACTCAAATCTCTACCACAAAAGACGCCCCTCAGTTGCGGTCGGTTTTACCATCGAAGGCTCCCGAAAACGCCGGAATACAAGGTAAGTCAAATGGTTTGCCCCGCAAAGAAAAAAAAACATAAGGTAAGTATAAAAATATATGCCTTTGTCTTTATGGCCGGTAGCCGGTCAAGCTTTTCAAAACACTAAATGACCAGCAGTCCGATATTTTTTAAAAAAATTGACAATTCAAAGAATCCTAGCCGAACCAAACTGTATCATATATCAATTAAGAAAATTCAATCGATCCTGAAATGCTATACAGATCTGAAGTCTAGTGCTTGATCCACGCTGGATTCAGAAAACGAAACCGTGTTCTGTTAGATTTAGTTTTTCATCAAATGCTGACCAAAAACACTAATTAAGTGACTAGCCTCCCACGCAGACGTTCTTTTGGCTCGTCATGCAAGTAATCCCCTACCTCTCGTCTGCGTGGGAGGCTACTAAGTGACCAGCAGTCCGATATCTTGACCAATTTGAGTATTCAAAGAATCAGTAACTCTGGAATGTTTATGTGCATTCCTTTGGTGAAAATCGTCCAACCTGAGTCGTTTGGTACCTAAGATTTAATGCAGATAGCTTCGAGAATCGAGAACTTGTTGTCTCCTCATCTGTGAAGAGTTGGCGCAAAAATTTTGAGCACGTCAAACAAGTCACCCAACTAATGGTCACTAAAGTGTTACACCGGAAGGTGAAGAATATTATTCTCTCTACCTTAATGAGGGGCACCCAACGACGGTTTTCTGTAAAATATCTGTTCGGTCAGAAGCAAATATTGCCTAGAATTTTCTATAGCTTGAGGACGACTAAAAAATTCTAAATCATCGTTCCATTCATGTACAATTTTCTACGCCTACCTTATAAACTTGCTACGATTTTCTGAAGTTTAATTTTTCACATTTCACTGCCCAGGTTAGGCTACTTTTCTTACGAAAAAGAAACCTAAAATTTGGGGATTCGAAAATGTGATGGAGAGAGGAATCAGAATGATACTGAAAAGAAAACAAGCTGGAAAAAGACAAAAGAAGTGTATACGCAAGCATGGCCTGAACAGAAAAAATCTTTGAAGTAAAAGATTTAACCATAATCAGAACAGGGGGGCTTGAGGCCCCTCCCTTGTTAAAAAGTTAAATAACTTCAAAACCGTTCAAGCTATGACCTCCAAATTTAGCGACTTTTCATGAAATTTAACTGGGGACATTTTAAAATCGTCGTGACGTCTACGTCAACAACCGAATTTTGACAACCATGTTTAATTTTTTTTTAATTCGCATTTTTTCGGTTTAATTTCTATTTTACTTATTGAATTCCTATATTACACTAAATTTAGCATTATTATATCAAATTTATTATATCTGCTACTGTTTTCCAGGGTATTTGGTGACTAATTTGGGAAAAGTATGAATTGAAATGACCCGCAAATGACAGTAAGTTCAATTTTCTTTCGGAAGTTCATACCTTATAGTTTCTTTTACTTCCTAAGCATCCTTTTATACACAGATAAAATTCCCTATCACGATTACCTCGATTTGTATGGGTTTTAAGCAAAATAAAATACATTTATTAAATTTATTCAGAGTTGCTAATCCAAAATAGCAGATATGTCTAGTTCTTTCTTAAATGACGTCATCGTGTCATCACTGCTATTATTAAATTTTGATATTGTGTTCAGTAGCCAACTCTTGATTTTATCAGGCACCTTACTATTAAAGTATTTTTCGCTTTATGGCTACTTTGAAGGGAATTTGGATTCTGTCAGTAAATTCAACAATATGGCGTGAATGACGTCAAATTATGTCATTTTGTTAATCAAGCTACGTTTAAATGTTGGAAATGATAAGTACATTATTTTGTGTAATATTAGTGGCCGTATCATGAACGGTTTTGAATTTATAGAGGGGTAGGGTCTGAAAAGCGTTAAAGAGGAACCTTTTGGGTTATTTATATAATCAACGTGTTTTGTGCTGGGGAATTCTTCTAAAAATACCTCAAATCGATGAGCAGTGCACCTCAGCTTGCGATAGGATCATCCGCTACTGGTCAGCGGATGCTCCACTTTGACAGCTGTCAACTGACATGGAAACGTCGGTTTTCACTTTAATAACAAGCAAGGCAGCAAGGATGATACTGCGATCCTAAAACAAATAAGTTTTCAAGGCATCAACATGACACTAAAAACTCTCAAGAACGAGGCATTCACCTCCAAGACAGACTGCTCATTTGAACTCATCGGGTGCAGATGGCTGATAGAATTATATAAACTGACTCCAGAATCTCTGTTGAAGGCTATCCCAGCTTGGAAAAAAACAAAATGAACATTCCATATCACGTGTCTTCCACAATTCATCAACAGTGTCATGTTGATGTCTCGGAATAAATGACATGTCATAACATGAAGCAGTCAGTCTGTTTGTCTCACGGTCACGTTACAGCCAAAATTTCTTGGATGGATACACTACCAGATTTTCGTAATTGGCGTAGCTCTACTTTTATACTTAATTGCGTTGCCACTGTATATTCCCAACAGTGCCAGAAGCATTTCTGTTGTATGCAAATCATAAAGATATCAGGAGAGTCTCCCTGGACACCAATAATGATTCATTGATTCCCTTGGTCGGTGTCAAAGAGGCATATGCTCTAGACTTCAATGTACAGGAGATGCAAATCTACTGGACAGATACATCCCTCAGGTCTATAAACAGAGCTTTCCTCAATGGAAGCCAAATTAAGCACTTGATTGTTGTGGACTTGCCTCACCCTGATGGTTTGGCTGTAGACTGGATAGCCAAAAACCTGTACTGGACAGACTCTAAACATCAGAGAATAGAGGTGGCAAGACTTAATGGACAGCACAGGAAGATGTTGATTTGGAGGGACTTGTGGAAGCCGCGTGAACTTACTGTCAATCCAGTATCGGGGTAGGCGTGCAAAGGACAAATAAAATTTCTCGATGAATCCTTTACAGAGTTTCTTGCTGAATTTTTTTAAGACACAAATTTGAAACCACACAGAGCGTAGATTTAAAGTTAAATTTCCCAGGCTGTTGTGATAATGAAGGTCAATTCTCAGTCTGCAAGTTTCATGCTTTGCTGACCATGATGTTAACTTTCACGAAAAGAAACTAAGAGCCCAAGTTCAATTGAAAGTCGAGGGTGCATTGAAGAATGCTCTTCGCAACTACTGACTTCATGTCGCAGAAATTCTTCGTTTAATATTTATAAAAAATCATAAGTCTATTTGAATAAAGAATCTAGCATTTTATTCTGAGTGCCAGCCACCCCTTCAATTTATGATATGAAAATTGGTACGTTTTTAGCAATACTGAAAACATTCCAACGTTTTCTATCGCATTTCTCAAATACCTACTTTGCTTGTGTAATGGCAGGTTTGGTTAAGGTCTTTCTTATTTGTACTACAGACATATGTACTGGGCAAATGGTGGAAGGGAGCCAACAATAGAGAGAGCAGACTTGGATGGCTCCAACAGACGCTTGATTGTCAATGTAACACGTCCAACTGGCTTGACAATTGACTATTCATTGGGGCTCATTTTCTGGGTTGATATTGAGAACCAGGTTATTGAGTGTGCAAACTTAGATGGAACAAACCGTCGAGTAGTTGCGTCAGGTCTTCCCATGCCTTTTGCCTTAACACAGTACAAGGATTATATTTACTGGACTGACCATGCGCTTAACTTAATCTATCGTGCAAACAAGACAAATGGATTGGACCAGACAAGAATCAAATCCCACACTGATGACATAACGGATATTCTAGTGTTTCACAGCAGTAGGCAAGAAGGTTGTGTATAATCATTTTTTTTTTAATACTGTTATCCCTACAAGCCCAAATTTAATTGTACATTGACTTCCTGTGGTACTGTATTTGTAGGACAACCATGACCATTATTTTAACCTGATGTATGTATGTCGATAAGAAAGGTACAAATGTATGTAGGTTTGAAGACAGAGTTTGATTAGTACATGTACATGAAGGCAACTTAATTCAGCAAGGGTCGTCCTCAACCTACTCTGAACTAACAGTAATCGCGATTAATAAAGTGCACATGAGATTCCAGATCATGCGTGATAATGCATGTTTTGGCAATTGGGAAAGTGTGTGATGGAAATTGGAAGCAGATCTGTATTGAAATGAATTTACAACCTTAAATACAGATAGTAAACAGCATGTGTAAAAAATGATGATACTTCAAAATTAAAAGACTAAGGAGTATGCACAAGGATTGATGTAATGGAATTTCCTCAAAAGCTTCTGTACTAGAACTGGATCTCACATCAAGTACTATACTGCACTGTTACACGTAAATGAACAGAAATTTTATGATGTGTTCAAAGGAGAATCACGTGAAGATAATGCACGTTCAGGAATCATCATTGGTATACTTTTTGCTATTTTCTTTTTATGGTGTTTCCAAAGGACTTAAAAGGCGTTTTATGCCTAAATTGCACCTTAGACCTTGTTTGGTGAGCTTTGCCTAACACGTTTGCTTGTTTCTTTAGGATGGAATTCCTGTGCCAGGCATAATGGCGGATGCAGCCACCTTTGCCTGGATAAACCGGGCAAACGAATGGTGTGTTCCTGCCCAACTCACTACACCCTGTCGTCAACAGACATTAAGACTTGCAATGGTTAGTATTGTCCAACGTGAAAACGGTTTGTCACTAACAATTAAAGAGAATCCCTATTTCTAAAGCTCTGAGTTTCCCAAATCTCCAAACCGATATTGTTTTCATTCCCAACTCACGTTCCGTTATAAATAGTAAACGACAAACATTATTGCTCGAGTCATAGAAAGTTTACATTACGCAATAAAAGATCATTACAGCATGTACATTTAAATAAGTTTGTTACAAAAAGAAGGAAACTTGAATGAAGAATGGAAAGGAGAGGGGCACGTCTAGGTCAACTAATATTGTGTCCCTAAAATAACGTAATATACCACATAACATCGCGACTTTATCGACCAGTCAGGTCAATATTCAGAGTTAAATATCGTAGAAATCCGATAATAACGGCCTCCGTTAGGTCCCTTTATTTTCGGATTTAGCAGGCCAAAGGGGCCGTTACTTTCGGGTAGCCGTTACTTTCGGATGGTTAGAAAACATTTGTAATTCAGCACTGGTTTTACACAAAGAGGACGCATAACAGACATAAAAGAGGTCCTTCAGGTTGGAGGCTGGTTACGGTATTCATTATCCATGTAAGCAAAGTAAACTGTAACAAAAAAGGCTCAAATGTTCGTATACTATACGTCGAAAATAATGTTCGTATTATGTGACAACTGTGATCACAAATACAGCTCTTATCTGTTTTCACGCGTTTTAGTTACTATGTTACCCGTATCCTTTGTTTATGAAAATACGGTACACAACTAAAATAGGAAAATATTGTGTGGCATTTGTTGTAAATTAAATAGGAAAATATTATTCGACCCCTACCTACTTGTATTTGTAACTACATACCGCACCTCTTGAAATGTTACATTAATGGTACAAAAATTATATATATGTTTTTTGAGTGGTCATTTTTTCAGGGGCTGCTATTATCGGGGGCGCCGTTACTTTCGGGGTTTAATAGCAAGGTAAAAAATTAACGTTACTTTCGGGAGAGAATTCTACGGTACCATCAACTGACGTGATACAACTCACTCATCTGAAACATACATGTAGGTTGTCAAAACGTCTGTCACTGTCAACAACAGTCCTGTTGAGGACTATGCAAACCCGGACAATCATGCTCCACTTACTTCCAAAAATGACTCCTGGGTTAAGACCTTTTACATTAATACTGACTTGACTTCTTTACACCTCACTGCGCTATCTGTAAATTTATTTCATCCCAATGTTTCAAACTACGTCATGTAGAAATGTAATGAACGTTACTGTTATCCCTGTGATGGCAGGATGAAACTCTTACAATCCTTCTCGTATTTTTTACAGCTCCTCGAGTATTCATGCTCTTCAGCACCACAACTGACATTCGGAGAATCCTATTCAACTCATCAGACAACCTAGAAGTCGTTTTACCTGTGCGTGGTCTGACGGATGTTCGTGCCATTGATTATGATGTCAATAGTCACCTCATCTACTGGATCGACAGTGCAGCGAAAGAAATAAGACGTGCTTTTCAAAATGGTAGCAATGCCAAGTCGATAGTCCGTGGAGAAGATTCCTCGCCTTACGATCTGGCTATTGACTCATACGGACAACAGCTGTTCTGGACAGACAGTGTGAAAAACAGCATAAACGTTTATAGCTTAAGAAAAGGGGTGTCTATGGGTGTGGTCTTTCATGAGAGAGGTGTGCATCCACGGTCTATCGTGCTTTATCCAGAGAAGGGGTGAGTGAATTCTTTTTAATGCTGTTTGATTTATTTTATTTTAATTGGTTAGTAATTCCCTTAGCAATGGGCTAGATTTGCTAGATTGCAGAATACCAGGGCCACTAAATATCTAACTTAAAAAGCTGCTCCCGCAGTCCCACAGTCGTTCGATTTGTATAATAAATTCTGATATCGTCTGCGGGACTGTGTGAGCACTCGTTTTACTTCGGCATAATACAACACGACTGCCGGACTGCAGGAGTAGTTTTTTAAGTGAGATATTTAGTGGGCTGGGTATTCTGCATCGCTATTTCTTTCCACATAAACCAATACAAAAATTGATTCTAATCAGTTTTTACCCTTTTCAGACAAATGTTCTTTACCAATGAAAAACCGGAGAAGAAATCTATCGTGCGTGCAACAATGGCTGGCGCGCACAAGTTGACACTCTTCAGCGCGGCATCCCCGGGGGATTTGGCGGTGGACAAGGCGAGAAACAGACTTTACTGGACAGACACTACTATGAAAAGGATTGAGTATGCCGATCTCACAGGTACAGGTTCGCTCTTAAATGCATTGTATGATTGCCACTCTTTTGTTTGTTGCATATTTTGTCAAAACAAACAAACAAACAAACAAAACAAAAACAAATTAGTCACTTAGATTAGAACCAGTGACAATAAACTAAGTATCCATTGGTTGGCAAGATTGAAACGTTTTAGTACAGAAACGTGTGAACTTTCTTGGTGTGGTCAAAAGCGAAGCAAGAAGAAAGAAAAATGCACGGTTATTTTAAATTTTTCAGTAGTGGTTTTCTTCTTTTTAAAAGGCCAATTTTCTGTTGCTAGCGCTCTTTAAAAGAGGTTCGCTCCTTAGTCTCCTTTAACAACGTAGTCCGCGTTTAACTGCGAAAAAAAAATATTAACATGTTGACAAGGTCATTTTTTGGCGACCATTTTCTTAACGTGTTACATGAAAGTAGATCTTGATTAAAATAAGGGCTTAGGGAATTGCACCCTCTTCCTCTTATTTTCAGCCCTCTTCTCTTGATGTCGATGAGAACTTCACGCAAGTTTAAAGTAAACGCCAACAACAACAGTTACAGTTAAAGAACTATACTAGTACTTGCATTGCGTCTTCAGTAATTAACACATGTAGCTCACAGTCGAATAAATATACCTTACAGGAATGAACCGGGCCACACTGATTGAGACAAATGTGTTACAGCCTGTTGGCTTAGCAGTCTATGGAAGTTATGTGTACTGGATAGATCGTGAGTCCCGCAATGTTATGAAAATCAGGGAGGATGACCGTCGTGGCCGAACAGTGCAAGCAGCTATTGATGATTTATCTGACATGATTGTCGTTGATACACTGAACACATTAGGTGTGAAAGTTCTTTCATTTTACACTTCTTCTTTTTGGTGATTTTTTATAATTCAAGTGGTTATAAATAAGGATTGTGTTGTAGTATTTGCTGGTCAGTATGTAGGGTGGTTTTGAGGGCTTATACGGCGTACAGGACGACGACAACGACAGCGTAAAGAAAAACTTAGGGTTAATAAGCCAAACAACCACTTTGCTCGGATCACTTCGTTTGGTGCATTTTTTACCGCCCTCTGTACAACTGGGCCGTTAGATTACTATATGCAATGCGATGTAGGTATGGGGTGGTTAATCAGACGATGCGAAGTATTCCTTTCCCTTTGCGAACTTTGTTGCGGCACCTACAAACAAAGTATAGGAAAATACTCCAACATTTGGCTTGAGTGCAGTGTAAAGGTTGAACGACCGGAAATTCACGTTATTAGGGGCCTTGTCAAGGCAGTCCAGTATTTTGTTTAATTTTGCCAATTACTCGCCCTCAATCGCTATGGAACTGAAAGTCAGCAAAGAAATTACAAGTAAATGACAAAATCAGAGACCCGAGACAAACATATATGTCTCCTGAGCATTATTCTTGAAGTTGCAAGAGGCAGGGATCATCTTTGAAAAACTGTTAGGCTGAACAGTCAAAAATCCTAATTTCAATCCGTTTCAGTCTTCTTCAATTTTGCCCATCCGTGACATCTGTTGTTTCTGTTATGTTATTTTAACCTTCCTTTAACGTTTTAAGCGGTTATTTTAATGTTTCTCTTAATTTAACGGGCATTTTGTAATTTCCTAATTTGACTGAATTTAAAGGCAAAGACGTTTTTGAGCGACGTACGTCAACCGGAAGCTAGCGGTCCTTTTTCATCTTTGGTCGGTGATCTGCCCAAAATTTTGGAAAAAATTGTCTCTATAATAGTAAAGACACTAAGAAATAAAAGTCAAGGTGCATTAAAATGAAAAAAGACCTCACTTGCGGTAGTCTGCTACACGGCCGTTTTTAGTGTCGTCACGCAACGCTCCTCCCCACTAAGCGTTGCGTGACGACACTAAAAACGGCTGTGTAGCAGACTACACTTGCGGTTGACTTGCGTCGCTCAAAAACGCCTTTGCTGAAGCTCCCTATCAATGCCGTTTTCACTTCCGTCGCCGTCGTCCTTTTGAAGCTATCACGACAATACATTTGCTTGATTAATTCGCTTACGTTACAATAAACCGCTTGAGGGAATACTTTAAAACCAGTTTGGTTGCTCTAACAGGCCCAAAGGAAAACATTAATAAGTCACGTCATCGATTTTGCAGTACTGCATAACCCAAGAATTCCCCTTGTGGGGTCACGTAGGGGAAGTTTCCTTGTTACAGTCAACGCCCGATAACTCGAAACTTCAAGGGAAATCGAAAGGGGTTCGAGTTAGCGGGAGTTCGAAGCAAATAACCGGAAATAAGAAAATGGGATGGGGAATGAATGCAAGTAACATGCGCACTTCAAAACTTGATTGATACACAATGCTGGACACTGTATTTAAACTGGACTGACTAAATAGTAAAGACAAAGACCATATGGTTTTTAAAATAATTTCAACATTTCGGACTGCAGTATACTTGTGTTTTCGACTTGTCAGGCGTTAAAACATGGTTAAGTTATCGAGGGTAAATATCGAGGGTAAAACGTGGGATTTGACTTGGCATATTTATTACTATTTAGTTTCGTACCACACGGCATGTGCGGGAACCCTCAGATAAAATTGCCAACAAAAAGTTTGTTACAACATACGCTACAATTACAAACGCGCGCGCAGAATTTGAATCAAAAAACTATTGCGTGACAACGGAAGATGTAAAGCTGCTAAGAAGGAATTTGCGCGCGTGCTTGTAGGAAGTTACAAGTTTGTTTCGCTTGTTTAAGCTTGCCAGATTGGGTCTGCAAATGATAAAATATTTTTCCCACATGTACAAATTACAGCGATTTGAAGCGAGGGTAAATTTATAGAGAAATTATCTGAAGGTAAACAAAAATTGCTTCGAATTAGCGGGAAATTCGAGTTTCCGAGGGTAAAATTGTAGTAAATGCATGAAAGAAATCCAGGGGAAATCGATTTAGGTTCGAGTTTGCGCAAAGTTCAAATTAGCTAGGGCTCGAGCTATCGGGAGTCTACTGCAGTTTTAGTCAATCATAGTGAGCCTAGCTACCTTACTGGTACTTACGCGGGTGGACAGTATTTGGCAGGGGTTTATTTGCGCGATTTCAAGAGGCAAATATGATATGATAAAAATGGCGAAATTTCGCGATTTAAGCGTCCTGAACTTTATTTAATTTAGCTAAACTGGAACAAGCAACGTGTAAAATGTTTCCAAATGAACGTTAATTCACTAATTACAACTAATGTCGATACATATCATTTATTTTTTTGCTTTTACAAGTTGAAAGGTTTTTTCTATGACATTTGAGTTTCAGCTTAAATTTCGCGATTTTTTTTACAATCGCGAAAGACGTGAAATGAAAGACCCAAGAAATTAAGTACCATTATTTCGTATATAAACTGGAACCTAGTTTTGGTGGTCGCGATGGACGGTGTGATGGTTGTTCCGTTTGGTTTTTGTAGTTTGTTTCATGAAGCCTTGTTCCCATATCTGCTCTGTTGGTGTGCATGGGCATGCTCAGTGTTCTTGTCCCATGGATATGATTCTTGCTGAAAACAATTCTACTGGCAGAGGTTAGTTGTCTTATCACTACTATGAGTGACAATTTAAGAAGTGAAATGATTTACAATAAAGAAAGGAACACTATTAATTTTACTGTTTGTAACTAACTGACAGTGTTTTAGCACCTGTCTTTTAAGACAGTGAAAAGTTGCTGCCAAAATGTATGAAATTTATCAAGAAAATTATTCTTTAACAGCTCCGAAGACGTGTGATCCAGAGCAATTTACTTGTTCCAACGGACAATGCATTCCTCAAGGCTGGATCTGTGATGACAGCGAGGACTGCAATGATGGTTCCGACGAACAAAACTGCCGTAAGTCTCTTTACTAACGTTTCTACCTGGAATGATTTCTTTGAATGTAGGAATACCTTCGGTTAAGCGGAGATCCGTGTGACCCTCGCTTATGCCCGGTTAATAGAGATGTCCTGTCATTGCAATTTTGTCGTACAGAAAATGAGGGGAAAACGTTTTGGAATTTCAGACCATGTCCGCTAAATTAATTCGGTGTCTGTTTAATAAATGTTTAATCAATCAATCAGTCAATCAATCAATCAATCAATCAATCAAACTTTATTTAACGAGGGTGACACGTAATACAGTCGACTCTCTCTTAACGGACACCTCTATAAGACAGACACCTCTGTAAAACAGACACCTAGAGTTGGTCCCTGCCCTTCTTTACTCCCTTCATTTGACTCTCTATAAGACGGACACTTACTGCCGGTCCCAATCTGTCCCCCAATCTGTCCGTCTTAGAGGGAGTTGACTGTAGTGGAAAAAAACACTAACAAACTTGTGGCCCTCACCTATGGGATAGATTACGGTTGTGTTTTCACTAGGCCGATTTACTAGCTAAACATTCATTATAGGGTTTTGTTTAGGGACGGACCATTAGAAAACTAAGTGGGGAGAGGGGGGGGGGCGGGCGAAGTACAAAAAAATATTCGCTCAAGGAGAAATTAAATGAAGAAAAATTCATGGCCTTAAAAATTCATACAAGGAATCTGATGACGAAAAAAAAAAGCTGCGGCTCAAAAATTCCCCACCCACCCATAGCTTTTCTCATGGTCCGTCCCCTACAAACCGACTTTTACTATTTGAACGTGACAACTGTTTACACTGTGAAATTTAACCCGCAATCTAAGCCGCTAACTCAGAGGATTCAAATAGCTGAAAGCGCGCCATAATCAAAAATGGCGGGGGACGAAGCGCTTGTAATGACTTCTCTAGTGATTACTTTCGCCTTTTTTTTGCAAAGGAGAAGGAGTTTTATTCAGCGAATGAGGCTTATGTCTCGCTGCTTGAAGGGGGAGACGGATGAGGCATAAATGGTAGTGGAACTACTTAAAAAACTTGCGATGGGTTGTAATCAAGAGCCATAATGGGACAGAGACGGAAACGCCCAGTCTAGCCCTTGGGATATGTGAATTTCACCAAACGTATTTTTAGACTAATTAAACACTTAAATTAATCGGAAATTGGTTTCCCGAGAGGTCCGCAAACTTTTATTCAGCGCTGTCAAGTAATAATGGCGTCCCGCGTGGAGATGCGTTTCATCAACCAAAGTGATTTTGTAAAAAAAGGAAATGGTTTTCTCTTAAAAGGTTGTCCCGATTGGGAGCTAGATTCCTCGATTTCGTTGGAAATGACTGATTTCCTAGATGATATTTCAGTTTGTTTATTAGGAGGAATTGAAGTCCGCGGACAGCGATCCTGTTCATGAAATTTCAATTTCGGTACTGGAACCTCGGCAGGAAGAAATAAACAACAGCAAAAGGCAAACGGAGGAGTGGCAATAATCGTCGCACAAATCAATCGAAGCGGCCAAACGTCAATTCCAGTGAAGCGACGTCGACGCTCGATTCGAACGAAAACGCTAAAATGCAAGCAAATCACAGCAGAAATCAAAACAGGAAAGCAGCAGAGGTGCTAACAAAAAAAGGACTAGAAAGTAAACTTCCCCCATGTGTCAGAACTTCGTATCACAATAAGCTCTAACAATAAGTCATGAAAAACTTTGAAACCAATCAAAAGCAATGGCTAATCGAAGAAATACTCGACGCTCAGAACGTTGTATCTAAAACCTGTTTCTTCAGTGGCAGAGGACGCAAACAAAACCCGCCAAGTTCATTTGACGTTCGATGTTGTGGGCCTAGCGTGTCAAAACATTGTAGGAAACCATCACATTCGCGGACTAAAGAAAATCGCTTTTAGTTATTCAGATCCAGGAGGCACTTTGTAGAAAATTAAACAACCTAAAACCTTATTTAGCTGCAACAAAGAGCGTTAGTTTTGGATCAGAGGGCCAATCCTGCCGACCAGAAACAAAACCCACAGAAAATCAATGTGTGTCATGACCTCGCAATGTGAAACAAGCGGCAAAAATCACATTTGTTAAATCAAAACTTAGAACCCTCCAGAGCATAATCTACCCACCAGAAGGAAAAAACTTATTGGAACAAGCAGCATCATTTTAAGCACTGAAATGTGCTCATCAGGCTCATCTTAATATTGATGCCGAAATCTAGACGCCTGTAACTCTCACTCGAAAAGGGTCATCTTCAATATGCAACAGTCGATCGCTATCAGAATATTCTGCTTTGTTTGCTTTAAGGCAGTCACGTGTGGACTTGATGATGCTTCAAACAATCGATTAAAATGAGCGGACGTCCCAGGAATTAGATTTCCGTTTAATTACAACCTCTGAAAATAACTTTAGTGAAATTCACATATCCCGGCCAACGCCCTAAGATTCCCTCTCTGTCCCATTATGGCTCTTGGTTGTAATGCGGTAAACGGTTCTGCAAACGGGCACTCTGAAAAAGATAAGGACCTGGCCGAAGAACTGGAGAATCCAAGGGGGTCAGTGGGATTGTAAATCGAAAAAAAATGACTGTTGGAATCGTTTGCCATGTTGAAGTCGGCGTTGCTAAAACGAGGGTAAGGGTGAGGGAGAGGGAAGGGTAAGGGTACGGGTGGAGGGTGAGGGTGGGGGTGAGGTTAGGGTGAGGGATTGCTACTATAAGAAAAAAAAACAAGGAAAATATAACAGCTGTGCAACAATCGAGTTATGGATGCACGCAGGAGTTTGCTAAGCACTCAAGAAGCTGGAGTTGCTCTCGGCTACTCCTCGAGATATTTCTTCGTCAGAGAATCTGTATGGTTATCAAAACTAATCTCCTCATCAATTTCAAGTCCCAATAACTTAACGCTATCAACTTGTTCTAGTCGAGTCCCATTTAACTCAATATTGAGCTGTTTTTCCCTTGTGGTAAGCTTTGACTTCAAATTACTTTTACTGATAAGTATTGTCTTGGTCTTTGAAGAATTTAACGGCAGCTATTAACTGTGGCCCTGTCATCAACATTCGAGACCTCACGAGATAACTTATCTTCCAGTTCCTCGATACACTTATAGTCTACTGATCATATTAAAGTTGTTTCGTCGGCAAATAGATCTACTTGAGTATTTAAGTATAGGGGCTGGTCTTCAAAAAAGATCACAAACAAAAGAGGTCCTAAGATAGAGCCTTGGTGTACCCCTGATGTGATGGTCCTTGTGGATGAGTGACTCTTAAATGTAACATACTGCAATTGCGATCGTCAAGATAACATCTGAACCAGGCTAAGGCACTGGGATCCAGCCTATACACTTCAAGTTTAGTAAGGAGAATCGAATGGTCGACAATATAAAATGTTTTTTGAAGTCGACTGTTACAATTCCGTTGACTCGATCACAGTTCAAATTAAATTGGAGGGAGTCAATTAAATTAGCAAGTGTAGTCTCTGTACTGAGGATTTTTCTGAACTCTGTTTGATTGATATAATTAAGGTCATTGTTGAACAGACAATTTGATAAACAATCGTGCACATGCCGTTCTATCTCCTGGGAGAGCAATTACTCGTACATGTAATACGGAAATAGGGTGGTAGTTGTTTACATCACACAGTCGATCAGCCTTACGGAATGCAGTCACCCTGACGTTTTCCACAGTGATGGAAATTTAACTGGCGAGATCGCCTGTCATTCGCTTAAACCTAAAGTTGATATATTCGTATAACAGACGCAACCTTTGTTAGATTCTCAGAAGAAGGTTGAAATTAAATGACAAATCTCACTTTGGAATTTGATCCCTCAACAGCAAAATGCCCTAAAGACGAGGTAAGATGTGATGGAGGAAAATGCATCAGTGTGACGAAGCTTTGCGACGGTAACACCGACTGCGAGGACGGCTGGGATGAGGAGCAGGACAATTGTCGTAAGACTGAAGCTTCAGAGTCATTGTCCCTTTAACTCTGACATAAGCACGTATATTCGCTAAAGCCTGTTCTCATTTCTCTTCCTTTAATTCTGACTGAAGAGAATTTCTTTACAATCAAGGCCTTTTGGTGACGTTTCCTTTATTCTGACAATCTTCGCAGTAATTATCCTAACTTAAACGGACGTCAAAATAACAACCCTAAAGTTGATCTTTTCTGTCTTTCATTGCTCTGACTCGATAACGCCATACTACCGAAGCCAAAACCTCTCACAACTCGTTGTGTCTGACAGAAGTATCCAATGGCTTAAGGTTATGGACAAAGCGCAATCATTCTTTCCAGAAGCACAATTTAAGCGAATTTGGTCTATTGAATTTTCCACATGTTCTTCTCTTCTTCTTTAGCACACGTCCCGGGGGAGTGGGAACTAGTGAGGGTTGGTGCGGAGGCTCACTCCTTAGGTTTTTGTTTGACGATGTGCTGCTGGGTGTCTAAAACCTTTGCCATAATTAAGCAAAATAAATTTTTTCACAGATATACTTTTCCGCTTTGCAGCAATCAAATGTGCGAATGATGAATTCAGGTGCGCGACGGTTTGCATTACAAAAGATTGGGTTTGCGATAACCATGATGATTGTGGTGACGGTGCTGATGAGAGAGGCTGTGACGTCATTACAGGTACGCATGTTCCCTTTACTCAGCAGCAATAATCTTTATGGAAATCAATATGTTACAAATATAGACTGATTGCTTATAGCGAGGCTAATCGAGGCAAGTAGTTTGAGGGCATATCACTAACAGACCATAATACGCCACTTCCACATTTCTCATAATGCACCTTATTTGCCCCCCAAAATTTTGCATAACCTTTGTTCTTCATTTCTCCAGGGCATCACAATCGTCCCAAGAGAAATTGAAAACAATGCTTATGCTAAATTTTGGGGGGCAAATAAGATGCCTCAATAATGGCAAATGTGGAAGTGGCGTATACACTTTTCCAATATTTTTCCAATCCCGGGTTAGTGTTGTATTGTGTATATCTTAAGTATAGTGGTAAACAGTCTATAAGAAGGTTAGATGTCACGGTAATGTTATAGGCGTCATGCACAAAGGTAGAGGAAAGTTAAAGTAAAGCGAGGGCAAAGGGAAAATATTTTAAGAGATGGGTACGGGAAGGGCTTAAACCCTAATGAAATGTGTCACAATTCATCACGTGGAAAATTCTTTTTTGTTAAAGCAAAGTCTTATCTAGTTGTGGTTTGGCTGCCTGTCCCCAGGCAGTAAGGCCGTAGGCATATATATTTATCTATGTCATAAAAGGAAAGTGATATGCCTCTGGCTTTACACTAATATAACTCCGATTTTTGACGCGAAATGAGTAACATGATATTTCCAACAAAGCTTACTATCAATGAATTAAGACCCTGCATAGGTAAAATATTCCTTACGCTTTAATTTACTGAATCAAGAGCCATATTGACTGAATGAGTTCAGTTGACTTTGTCATAATCTAAACGGTTGTGTGAGGGTGGAAAACAGCAAAATAAATTTAATTCATATTTAGTAGTTCAGCATTTTACAATTGCGATTTAAGAAACATATTTAAATCCCTATCAGCATTCAAAAAATTGTATATGGTCAGCAAATAAAAGAAAATCCTACTTTATTTAATATAACATAATATAAATAAAAAACAACAAAGTTCTCAAAACCTAGGCCTGTGGAACACCACAAGAGGTTTTCTCTTTAAAAAAAAAAAAGAACTGTTTATTGAGAGATTAGGAAGAGAGACATCTTTTGCAGTAGAATATAATAATTGACGACAGCGTATGCTTTTTCGACAAAACGCCAACTTAAAACTAGTCTCCCTCGCAGCCGTTATTTGGGTGTCGCGCAACGCAAAAAAAACAGACGAAAAACAGACTTATAATTAGTAGGGTCGGTTTCGCATCATCATTAAAATCGGCATGTTTACGGCATGCTTGAATTTAGAGGCGAAGGATTTACTCTCCACCGAAATGTGTTCACAATCTCCTCACTCGAGACGAATGTGTTGATGCTGCGAACGTCAGTAAGGCAAGCATTTTCCCTTTTTTAGTGCTTCTTAACAAGTCCCTCTCTGTCTTGTACATAGAGACGCCGTTTGCTCTCAAAAATCCATGTCCTTTTTTAAGCTACAGTCATCTCTTTCTGGTCATGCAGTCACATCGCACAGTTCTGGCTCGATTGTTTTAACTGATATTTAATTTTTATTTTTGTTAAGGTTCCCCAGAGTATTAGCCTTGAAAAATAGATGAAAAATCTCATTCGGCCATGCTATTCCTCAACAGAAAAATGCCTTGAAGGTGAGATGAGGTGTGATGGACGAAAATGCATCAATGTGACGAAGCTTTGCGACGGTATATCCGATTGCAAAGACCTTTCGGATGAGGAGCAGGACAAATGCCGTAAGTCTGAAGCTTCACTATTAGTCATTGTCCCTTTAACCCCTAATATTAATTAAAATCAGCATGTATATTCTTTTAGCTGCTCTCAATAACCCCCCCTATAATTCTGAAAAGAGAATTTCTACAGCAATCAAAAAGGTGCAAAACTTATAAAAATGTAGTGGTGGTGGTGGTGGTGCTGGAGGGAAAGCAAAAGAAATGTGGAGAAGGAAAAAAGGAAAGAGGGAAAGTGAAAAAATTGTTTTTCGTGGTAGAAAGAGCTACAAAGTTTGCCTTTATTTTCATTAAATATGCGCTATTGCGCGCCAAGAATCAGTGACCCTAGACACGAGTAGTCCCCATTTTTCCTCAGGAAAATCACCCCACGCGAGAAAGACGAGACGCGGCGGTGAGAGTTTTCTCTCTCACCGACGCGCCTCGCCTTTCTTGCGTGGGTTTATTTTCACGCGCGCCCGCGCGTTTCACTCTCTATGGGGACTACTCGTAGCCTACAGTGACCCCGAACTATAGAAATTTGTTGGACAATGAAAGCAGAGGGAAATAGGCCATTTGCACGATGGCGTCATCTTACTACTACGACCAGAATTCTTTTCGTTTTTCTTTTCATATTTAACTTTAGTAGCCCCAGTGAGGTTTAAATAACAAAAGCCGTAATTTGCACAAGAAAAGTAAAACCCTGAAGGATCCTGGTCATAGTAGTAAAATGACACCATCATGCAAATGGCCTATAGAACTTGCATAGTCTTAGTCAACCAAACAAAAAACCAAGTCTTCCTCGACCTAAAAATGACTAGAAAACCAGTCTAATGGCTTAACCGCATTACCTTATCTTAATGAGATTCCTCCGCATCTTATTCATGAGATAAAGACAAAAGGCCATGATGTCATTGGCGTTAATGTATCCACCCTTAAATTAATGAGATTCCCCCTCGAAAATAAGTATAAACTCGGTCCCTTCTATACTATTGTTGTTTCAGGCAAAAAAAGACCAAACGTTGATTTAAAACGTTTTAGTAGAATCTATTTGCTTCTTATTCTTCATTTAATAATATTAAAAGCTTTAACGAATTTATTCTCAGCTTAAAACAAAATGTCGTAGAAAGTTCTTCAAAGTGGACTTTTTGTTTTCAGTGCCGACCAAAGTCAAGAAGACATCGAGCTCAGTCAATGTCGGTTTAGCTGTTGGATTATGTTTTGGTATCCTCATACTGATTACTTGCCCGATCGTAGGAAAGTTGTGGTATCGTAGGTCAAGACATGCTAAAAAGGTGAACCTTTACGTCGTTTACATGGATGTGTAACAAAACCAACAGCCAGCAAGCATTTAATTGTTTGTTTGCTGCCATTTTGAAACTTTTACATCGATTTTTTTACATCGATGACAATAACTCGGAGCAATGCACTGTGAGAAACGCAGAATGTCCTTCCAGAGTCGGTACGACAGTTATCGAAACAGTTCTTTCTAAACCGGTTTATCACTGTATTTGATGTTCATATGTATGTAATAGAATGCCAAAACTCGTGTGCTGATAAAAAAGAGACAACTATAAAAGAAAAAAAGGAAAAAGTTTGCGGTTTCTTGCGAGACACGAACCAACTTTCCCTTAAAATCAGTTACTTGCGTTTTATCCATCATACGAAATCTAAACATCCCCCTTTGACAAAGGGAACGAACGTTTCCAAACAAGTTTAGCTTAAATGGCCGAGAGAGGGTATGATTTTGCTTTCACTTCAAGGACTGTAGGGATTTTTTTAGTTCTTAGGTAATTTGCTTTGCTTAGTGGGAGCAAAAATATTTCGTCTTCTTGATCGGTCCGAGTCCTCCATGACCCTTGAAACTCGGATGGAGAGAGTAACAGTGCACTTGTCGATATAATCTTTGTGATATTTGTTTGTTTGTTTATTTGTTTTTTTTTTTTCGTTTGCACCCAATGAAGGGAAACTATAGGAATATCACTGACGAAGTAATTGTAAACGTCCCAGCAGTTTCATTATTGGAAGGCGTTTCACGGAGCAAAACCACGACAGTTTGATAGTTGGGGACAGGAAGCGACGAAGTAGTATAAGTCGACTGATCTGGCAGGTAAAAGAGCATGTCCCATTCATACCGACTAGACATGTTTCATTTAATCAGGTTTAGGTTTCTACACAGGATTCAAATGAAATTCAACATGTTTAATTTGTAATGTGCACTAAATTTGCAATCAACTTAAGTTAGTAATCAGCTTTTGTGAAGAAAATAATTTTAAACCGTGTTTAACTAAACAGCTTTTAAACATGTTTAACCTTTGGTGTGAATGGGGCAACGTAAGCTAACTTTTGGTCAGCGGAGACCAGGGGA
Source organism: Porites lutea (assembly GCF_958299795.1). NCBI lineage: Eukaryota > Metazoa > Cnidaria > Anthozoa > Scleractinia > Poritidae > Porites > Porites lutea. The sequence goes on from NC_133206.1 coordinate 9,426,076, forward strand.
AAATTGACGCAGTTACTGGGTGCATTTTGCAATTTTGAAGGCCCTTAAAATACAAAAAGGGAAATTCTTGACAAGGTGATAAGATAAAGTACAATTAATACGCATTGTAATCAGCCTTGTGTCTTTTTTTCTTATCTGCTGACTGGATCTTTGAATTCGTACCTCCTCGCTACTGAAATATCTCTATCCCTGGTCCATGTAATTATTTTCGTTTAAAAGCTCCAGCTCTCTCCCGCGTGTAACCCTAGCATTGTCGTCAAAACGGCTGTAGTTTTTTGTAAAAACGTTTTCAAATATCCAGTCAGGTTAGTCTTTGCATTATTCATCTACATTTTTCAATACTTTTATTTTTAATTTATTTTTGTTCCTGTTGTTGGGTATTATCCCCGAAAAACCCTCGGCTTTTGGGACGAAAATAACGGATGTATATATGTAAGGTATTGTTCAGTTTTATAACAATGATGACCTGATGTGGGTTAAGAGAAAAAGGTGACACTGAAATAAAAGCATAAGGGCTAGAATTAACATTTGTGAATACTATAACATTTGAATTGAAAAACTAATAGAAATAAGAATAAAATTAAGGTCAGGTTGCTGTTTGGTTCTTATGTTCTTATTATGGTTTAATAAAAATTGTAATGCATCAGTCTGGTAAGAAATTAAAAACCATAATTATTGAGCCTGGATGTTTAAACGTTCTCCCGCCCATCCACCCCTCTGGATTTCCTTGTTGAGCCGGTAGGAAGATATCTTTCCCTTCCCTAAGAGGCTACGTATATGGCATGAAATGCGGGTAATGCGGCCGTCTTCTCAGGACCAAGGGCTTTCGCGATTGGCTGTAACTTTATCGATCGATGCCTTGCGCCCCTTTCAGTGACAAAGGACCATTACAAGGTTTTCGCCTTGATTCATCTGGACCAGCTACCTCTCTTTCGTATCTTTCTCTTGCTCTTTTTAACATACCTGAGTGCGTGGTATCTTGATAGCATTTGCTTTGCCATGAGCACTTTTTCGTCAATGTCTTTAAATGAAACGTCGTTGAAAACTGACCACAACTCTAACTTCACATCTCCATATTTCGCACGTTCTTTGATTGCACTTAAAAGCTTTCCATGAGGACTGGGTTTTCAACAAGATTATCTTCCCTCGATCAGTCCGCGGCATAGCGGGAGATAGCGGGGATTCAATGCGAACAATGCCGGGATTTAACGCACATTATCATTCATTCAAAATATTTCCACAATTCTGATTGGCACACGCATAATTCACCATAACCAGTTACTGATGGCCAAACTTGGAAGAATTTAAATGTGTTTAACGAGGAAATGACGTCAAAAATGCAGCCTTCTACAGGTTAATGCACCGTTAACCGAGAAGACCTGGGGACGAGATTTAGTTGTTTTCGTTGTAAAAACTAAAACGGCGGACACTTCACTCGTTTCAAGAGTAAGAACTACAGCTGGAACTAGGCGAAATAATGGCTAAAAACATGGCAAAAACAGCAAGAAGACAACTCGGAGGGCGACATCTGCTATTTGGAGAATATTTGCGGAGCTGGACAAACCTAAACGTAAACTATCGAAGATAAACTTAACATCGATGCAGGTAAGCTTGTTTTAGCTATGTTTTTAAACTAGGACTTATTTTGAATGAATAATAAAACGATTATCGAATTCGGCTTTCGTATCATATGAAGAATTATGGAGATCTCGGAGGGTGTTATCCGCCTCGGCCTACGGCCTCGACGGATAACACTCTCCTCGATCTCCATAATTCTTCATAAGATATTCAGCCTCATTCATTAATTCTGTTAATTGTTAAATTAACAAAATGTTCGCCCAGTTATCGGGGGAATTAACAAAATACTTGTTTTACCCATGTCATGAGCGGGGATTTAACAGTACTACGAATTTTCGGAAGCGGGGATAGAAGCGGGGATTTAACATGAGTGATTAATTAATAAGGATAAGCCTTGTTTTCTAAAGTGTATGTCGGCAGAAGAGAGATGATGCCGCTTTTGAGGGGCACCCAACGTCAGTTTTCGGAAAATATCTGTTCGGGGGACTATTTGAGATCTAGAATTTTCGGAACATTTGTGGTAAAATTTCTTGCTCGCCTACCTCTCAGTAGGATTTTCGAACATCTAAAAAATGGTATAATTGCCAATTTTTAACGAATTTTTACGCTAAAAAGGTCACCTAGAATTTTCGGGAGCCTTTCTTCTGGCTTAAATTTTCGAAAAGGTGAGTTTTGATCCCTATAATGTTCGGATCACTAGACTTTCAGCTAGGAAATCCGAACAGATGAAAAATTTTCCGGGGATAAAAATATGCCTATATCTACCGTTTAAATACTAAAATACGTTTAACAATGCTATGTTTAAGTGGTTATGAACTATATTCTCGTTGGGTGCCCCTGGCTTTTCCTCTCCAGTTTCCCTTTTCTTGCCTGATTGTCATAGGCTTGTCTTAATTTTGGGTAACTATGTTTTGAAAATCCTGTCAGGTTACCTAGCTTTTGAATTTCTTACTTACACATTTTGTAATTATTATTTTAAAGTTAGTTTTGTTGTTGTTGTTGGCTATCACCCATGAAAGACCTCTTTGTGTCCAGAATATCGGATATATCGGTGTAATCTATGTAAAGTATTTTAAGTTTGTTTAACCAAGGTGACCTTATGGGTAAAGAAAATGAATTAAGAATAACAATGAAATAAAAGCATAAGCGCTAGAATTGACGTAGATACAATGAAATTGAAATCATTGCTGACAAACTCGAACGGAGAAATGTTAAAGATAAACGTAAGATACAAGGATGCAGTGTGACTATTATGCTCCTAAAATGGATGAAGAGGAAAATTTGTCATGTAATCTGGTAAGAAATTAAAACATCTTTTGCCTGGATGTTTAAAAACGGGCCTGGGAATTCATGGCGAGGGTGTGTCGCCGGTTCTCCAAATCTTGACCCTATTTCAGACCAAAAAATGAAATTCTTTCTTATTTATAATACGTTCATACACTTCCTTATATATTAGTTTCCTCGAAAACCATACCCGATTCCAGACCGAAGTGGGCAAAGCCTATACCCGTTTTCAAACCGAAACGGCGCAAAAACCATACCCTTTGTAGCGGCACCTACCGTACTGGCTTATACAAGGGATCTCCACCGGTGTTCTTAATTATTTGCGCACTTTTGTTCTGGAGTGCAAGCATAACCTTTTGTAGCACAGCCTGGACAAGTTGAAGTTCTCTAAATACTTGAACCATCAGACAGTTCATTCTGCGCAATATTTCCATAGTTAAAAACAGATGGATAAATTCAACACTGATCTCCAGCAGGTTATTGCTCCTCCCTTAATTCGTATGAGGATAAAACAGTCATAGCTTGAAGGCTACTGTATGACGTAAAGAGGACATGGCTAAAGAAGACATCAGGTCATATGAAGTGGTGCGCATTATGATGCGCTCGCTTTTCGATTTTCAACGTTTCCGGCTTCGCTTTTCCAACGCCCGGGGTGGGGGGCGGTAATCCTGGGAACTCTTGGTGGGGGAATTTGCGTGTTGCCTCTTTGCGTGACGCCTCTTTGCGTTATGCCTTTTTGCGTGTTGGCTCTTTGCGTGATGCGTTTTTGCGTGTTGCCTCTTTGCGTGATGCGTTTTTGCGTGTTGCCTCTTTGCGTTATGCCTCTTTGCGTGTTGCCTTTTACCGTGATGCATTTTTCTGCGTGATACCTATATGATAGTGGCTTTTTTAGTGTTTCTTCCTTTTACCGTGGTCTTTTTTTTACCAACTTTGACTCGATATATTTCAGATTTGACTTAACCCTTTTCACTTTTAGGTTATTGAATTTTGTCATAGATATACCTTCATAGACGAAGGCCATGATCAACTTAGGCAAGTGTGTACATTTCAATAACAAGGGCACAACACGAAAACAAGAATCTGTGGCTGCTCTAATGTCAAGTACGTATGATTTTTCGACCACCTACCAGCTATTTGCGGAATATTATGGCAAGAAACACGATCTTTGCAAAAAACCGCTCGATAAATTTTTTTATAAATTCGACAATCTGGAGATCAATTATCAATAAATATTCCCTGCAAGTTTCAAGAACATTGAAAACAGGGAAGGCTTTTAAATAGGGCCTCAAATATAACCAATTTTTCCCCCGATTTTGTGTTTACAAGTGAGCGTTCTCATTGTTCACTGGCATTGTTTTCAAGTTTCATATGCACGTGAACAACTAGCAAAAGATATAAATTTTCGCTTTTCTTAGCGGCTGTGGGCATTTAGCTATTTCCGAGCGATCTTTAGCGCTCGAATTCTTGTATTTTACACCGCAGTTGCCGTCCATTTTCTTCATTTATATTGATCCGACATTCATCTCTGTGCTCTGTACTTTCGGTCTTTATAATTACGCGACCTGTTTACATATGTCTGGGGAAAATACAAAGTGGGTGGCTTTAAAGCAATCTTTCTTTATCTTAAATGCTTAGAGCAGTGAAATGAACGGGAACACTCCGAAATAATAATAACAACAACATTTGATCATGAATTCATTTGCACGTGGTATCTTAATGCCTTTTCGCTTGTTGTACGTTTGACATAGTTGTTTACAAGGAATGCAGATTGCTGTTAAACGAAAGTGCAAGTGGGTTTTAAAATATATTTGGGTATATTTTATGGTGCGTGATGGAATCGTAGATTTATGTTGTGGGGACTATGTTATGTGATTAGTAATCCTTTGGATAATAATAATCAATGAAGATGTCTGCTGGAAATTTGTGAAAGTTATGATCTGGATTCTTTAAATAATACACCCACAAGAATATCTTCTCAGCGTTCTTCATGTTTAGATGTTATCCTGACGAATGTTCCAGGTTATTTCAGGGAATCAGGACTTTTGGAGGTTGGCCTCAGTGATCATTGCCTAGTTTATACAGTTCTAAATAAGAAATTTCGCACCTAACCGCAACCTAGCTAAGCCGAAATTATCCGGGTGCACCTTTTCAAGAACTTTGATGAAGGCTCTTTTTGTAGCGACCTTAGTCTGGTTCCTTTTTTTACGGCTCAATTACGTCTTTGATGACCCTGACAATGTATATTGGGCTTGGGAAAAATTGTTCGTTGAAGCTCTGGATGACCATGCTCCAGTTGAATCGTTTCCACCTAGACATCGCGATTAATTTCAATTTACAAATCCTGAATTACGGGAAGTGATGAGAGAGCGTAATCATGATCGCTGTAAAAAGCAGTTCAACAAGTCAAGAAAGCTTCAGTTGAAGACTGGGAATGGTTTCGACAACTAAGAGACAGAGCTGTTAGCATGAGAAGGAAAAGAGTAAGAAATCACTTTTCTAGAATCTGCAAAGTTAAACATATCATTTAGATCAAATAATAAAAGAACGATGGGGAATCTTAAGATAAACAGAGCTACTGGACATGATCAAATTCCAGTTCGAGCCGTCAAAGAATCCGCTGAAATTCTGTGTCAGCCTTTCAGCTGTTTAGTGAATTTTCTATTTGAAACGGGAAAAGTGCCTTCGAGTTGGAAATTAGGTGAAATTGTCCACAAAAAAAATTGTACATTAACAAAGACAAAGTATCGCCCTATAACAATCCTGCCGGTCTTATCCAAAGTTTTTAAAAAAACTCTTTCACTCAAGGCTTGCTTCACACTTTGAAGATGTTATGATCATAATAATGTCTTTGCATATAGAGATTACAATCGATGCGACACAGCTATCCTTAGTCTAACTGAACAATTCATGATAGATAATCACAAAGTTATTAGTTTGGTGTCTATGGAATTGTCAAAAGCATTTGACACCCTTCCCCATGATCTTATTGTCAAAAACCTTGAAGATTACGGTAGAGACTCAAAAGTTATCAATCTCGTTACGAATTATTTAAGTGACAGACAACAACGTGTCAGTGTTTTTTTTTTATTGATATCTATATCTTTATAAAATAATTTTGTAATTCGCTTATTTCTAAGAGCGACGATTTTATTAATAAACCAGACTTATTATTAAGAGAGGGCGGCTATTAGATCATTTACGGGAAGTAACACTCAAGGGCTGCCCAATATACAAGTATGATTTTAAGACCACCAACTATTAACGGATTATTTTGAAATGTTATTTCAAGAAATGAGACTCTTTGTTTACTTTTTTTTTTTGCTAAGTAGAAGGAAGGCACCTGAAAGTAGCCCTTTCCAGACTTTCTTAAAATCAAAGACTGCCGACACTAAAGAACTGTATGATCTGCTTTCCGACCTTTCCGGAATATATGGTAATTCTGGGAATAATCGGAACCGCGCTTAAATGAGACTGCTGTTAATTTATAAACAAGAAAGTCTAAGCGTTTCATACGTAACCCACCCTAAAAATGTCGTCACAAAAAAAATGAATCTCTTCAAGTAACGCTTGGCGTACCCTATAGGAGCAACGAATTCCAGATGGAATATATATTAAATAACACCTGATAAAACTTTTAATAAAACTGTAGAACTGAGCGCAAAGGGAATACAGTCAAGGCAAGATAAATGTGTGATGCCGTGAAAAGCTTATTAAAATTATTGCCTTCGACTGCGTTTGGGTAAACTGTTTAGAACCGGTCATACTTTATGGTTATCTCATTTTGTATCAGAAACACAACGTTCCACTTTCTGCCGCGGTTCTTTGGAAAACGCAAACTCTTTAGAAAAGTACATTGTGATAATATTTACAAAAATGAACAATTATAAAAGTAGCTAATAGGGAACTTCGATATTAACATTTAAAATCCATTCAAAAGACAACTTGTACTGAATTCTCTTGCCCTTTCTAGGATGCGACAAGCGATTGTCTTTGGACATTTGGCATTTGCCGGAAAAAAGATGTTTCGATCTTATGCCCTATTATGTTAATTCATTGACTTTGCTTGTGAAAATAGAAGACTTTTAACCCCTTTTTCACCTGTTTGGTGAATAATTCAC
>NC_133206.1:9450555-9578055 GCF_958299795.1 Porites lutea
AATCTTAAGTCAAGTCCAGCACATTGCAGGCAATCTTTTAAAACTTAATTTGCTTAAAGCCCTGATACTTTTAGTGTAAAAATAACAATCTCGCTCTTCAGGACTAACCACCCTCACCTCTTAACCATGGGCTTCAAATAACTTCCTGGAAGTGACAGAAATCAGTGCAAATTCCAGAAAATTTGCACGAGGGGGGCAACAGTCCGTCCCGTAGGGACGGGCTATTGCCCCCGTTGGCCCAGATAATATTTTTTGAGGGGGGCTTCCGTCAAACTAAGTGTCATGTTGTTGCACAGACACAGGGCTATCATGTGGTATGCATTTGGGGTAGCCTGGTTAAATTCCAGGGGGGTGGGGTTGTTGTAAAGACTATGCTTTGTGCTAGAGTGCAGATTCACTGGGTTTTTGTACCTGGGCTTACCCCTGTCTTTCAAAGCTCAATGTCTCCCTCAAATTAAGGGGGGGTTGTGTCTGGCTGGGTGTCATGTTGTTGCACAGACACAGGGCTATCATCTGGTATGCATTTGGGGTAGCCTGGTTAAATTCCAGGGGGGTGGGGTTGTTGTAAAGACTATGCTTTGTGCTAGAGGGCGGATTCGCTGAGTTTTTGTACCGGGGCTACCCCTGTCTTTCAAAGGTCAATGTCTCACTCAGATTAAGGAGGGGTTGTGTCTGGCTGGGTGCCATGTTGTTGCACAGACACGGGGCTATCGTCTGGTATGCATTTGGGGTAGCCTGGTTAAATTCCAGGGGAGTGGGGTTGTTGTAAAGTTTGATGTGTTTTTGCACTCTTATGCAGTTTGTTTGTGCTGTTTCCATGCAAGCAATGACCAACCCTGTTGATAATGTTCCTAGTCAGCAAGCAGTTGAACTGCTGGTTTTAGGACTTGGTATTGTTGAGCAGTGTTGGCTTAGATTGTTTTTGGGAGACCAGCTTCAATTAAAAATGGGGTGAACTGGGGAATTGGCTTTGCAATCGGTGACACCGACACTAAAAATTGCTTCTTAAAATGCCTTATTTTCCAGATTAATGAGGAAAACTTCACTTTTGTTACTTTCAAGACAGATGATTCTGTCAAATGGAAGCTCATGTATTCAATAATTTCTTTATGAGGTGAGATTTTACTTTTCAAGTAACAAGGGCCATCAGATTAACAATCAGTGCGAGAGACTGACATTTTTTAGTAGCCCGGTTTTCAAAAAACCAGGTATATATATATTTTAATTATATTTTTTCGCGTGCAACCCTAAACGAGACCTTCACGGCTAAATATGATGGCGTTTTGCCCAGAACACCCTAAGTGAGACCAAAATCCGAAATTTACGCCCCTAAGCGAGACGACGAGCATCCCCACCCCTTTCATATGCGGAGTCCCCCCCGGACGGAAACACCTTTAAATAATAATAACAAGATTTGATCATGAATTCATTAATTTGTACATGGTATCTTAATGCGTTTTTGCTTGTTGTAGATTACTGTTAAACGAAAGTGCAAGTGGGTTTTAAAATATATTTGGGTATATTTTATGGTGCGTGATGGAATCGTAGATTTATGTTATGTGATATTAGTAATCCTTTGGATAATAATAATCAAGGAAGTTGTCTGCTGGGTACTTGTGATAGTTATGATCTGGATCCTTTAAGTAATACACGAAGACGAAGGCTCTTTTTGTAGCGACCTTAGTCTGGTTCCTTTTTCGACGGCTCAATTACGTCTTTGATGACCCTGACGATGTATATTGGGCTTGGGAAAAATTGTTCGTTGAAGCTCTGGATGACCATGCTCCAGTTAAATCGTTTCGACGAAGACATCGCGATCAATTTCAATTTATAAATCCTGAATTACGGGAAGTGATGAGAGAGCGTAATCGCTGTAAAAAGCAGTTCAACAAAACAAGAAAGCTTCAGTTGAAGACTGTGAAAAGTACTCGGCGCCAACTAAGAAACAGAGCTGTTAGCATGAGAAGGAAAAGAGTAAGAAATCACTTTTCTAGAATCTGCAATGTTAAACATTCAGATCAAAGGAAGGTGGGGAATCTTAAGACAAACAAAGCTACTGGACATGATCAAATTCCAACTTGAGCCGTCAAAGAATCCGAATTTTCTATTTGAAACGGGAAAAGTGCCTGCGTACTGTACATTAACAAAGACAAACTATCGCCCTATAACAATCCTGCCTGTCTTATCCAAAGTTTTTAAAAAACTTGTTCACACTTTGAAGATGTTTATCATAATAATGTCTTTGCATATAGAGATTACCATGGATGCGATAGATAATCACAAAGTTATTAGTTTGGTGTCTATGGACCTGTCAAGAACGTTTGACACCCTTCCCCATGATCTTATTGTCAAAAAGCTTGAAGATTACGGTAGAGACTCAAAAGTTATCAATCTCGTTACGAATTATTTAAGTGACAGACAACAACGTGTCAGGTTGAGTGGACAATACTCTTCTATGAAAACTATAATGAAGGGTGTCTTCCAGGGATCAATTTTGGGTCCCATTCTTTTTTAATATTTTCATGAATGACCTGTCTTATGCTATAGATGAATGCACATTATTCACGTACGCCGATGACACTCAACTGTTTGGGTCTCTGGAAAACATCGACCAAGTTGAACACGCCATTGAATGCCGATCTGAAAAAGGTTGATGTGTGGTATGAATTCAATCAAACAAGAGAAATCATTCAAAATATCAAGCAATTACTTTTGGAGGGGTCGAGAGAAATCCTGTGTTGATCTGTGAAGCAACCGTTATCCGTGTTCAGACGATCTGGGACTCCTTGGCGTCACTCCCGATAGAAGCTTAAATTTGAGGGCCAGATGCGTAAAATCTGTCGCAAAGTTGGTTGCTGTTCTCAATCGTCTGAAGAAAATATTGCTTTTTGACAGATACATATCGTGCTTTCATTACACCGCATGTTAATTACTGTTCAGATCCGTGGCATCACTGTGGCAAAAGAGGTTCCGGCAAACCTTTAAAAAAATCAATGAACGGGCTCTTCGCTTTGTGGCCCGTGACAAGTCAACCATGTACCAAGAGGCCTTAGCTACTACCGGGTGTGTATCACTTCACACAAGAGGAATGGAGTTGTGTAGCAAATTATTCACAAAGATAAAAGAGCCCGAGTCACGTCTTCGCCATCTTGTTCCACCGACTCGGTCGCAGGCGCACGGCCGCTCCCTTCGCAACAAAGACAGACCATCCCTTATAAGATGCAAAACTGAACGCTTTAAAGGAAGCTTTTTTCCGGCGATGTGCCTTTATGCTCATGGCATGTAATTTAGGTACTTATGGGAATTTAATGTATAATCTGATATATATTTCTAGTTTCTAGTTTTTTTAATCTAATTTATTGTATTATATCTTCTCATAATTGTAAGGCCCAGTTCATTTAGAACACGATGTAATTAGTTTTTTAAAAATTATTTTTTTTGATTAATATGTATATCTTTGTAAAATAATTTTGTAATTCGCTCATTTCTAAGCGCGACGATTTTATTAATAAACCAGACTTATAGCGTCTATTAGATCATTTAAGGTAAGTAACACTCAACGGCTGCCCAATACACAACTATTAACGGACTATTTTGAAATGTTATTTCAAGAAATGAGACTCTTCGTTTACTTCTTTTCTTTGCTAAGTAGAAGGAAGGCACCTGAAAGTAGCCCTTCCCAGACTTGCCTAAAATCAAAGACTGCCGACACTAAAGAACTGTATGATCTGCTTTTCGGATTATATGGTAATTCTGGGAATAATCGGAACCGCGCTTACATGAGACTACTGTAAATTGAACAAGAAAGTCTAAGCGTTTCATACGTAACCCACCCTAAAAATGTTGTCACAAAAAAATGAATCTCTTCAAGTAACGCTTGGCATACCCTTTAGGAGCAACGAATTTCAGATGTAATAGATATTGAATAACCCGAATATAAAACTGTAGAACTGAGCGCAAAGGGAATACAGTCAAGGCAAGATAAATGTGTGATGCCGTGAAAAGCTCATTAAAACTATTGCCTTCGACTGCGTTGAATAAACTGTTTAGAACCGGTCATACTTCATGGTTATCTCATTTTGTATCAGAAACGCAACTTTCCACTTTTTGCCGCAGTTCTTTGGAAAACGCAAATTCTTTGGAAACTTAAATTGTGATAATATTTACAAAAATGAACAATTATAAAAGTAGCTAATAGGAGACTCCGATATTAACATTTAAAATCCATTCAAAAGACAAGTTGTAATTCTTTCGCCCTTTTCTAGTATGCGAGGAGCGATGGTCTTTGGACATTTGGCATTTGCCGGAAAAAAGATGTTTCGATAGTATGTCCTATTATGTTAATTCATTGACTTTGCTTGTACTAAAATAATTATTTACGTCAAGTGTCCGTGAAAATAGAAGATTTTTAACCCCTCTTTTCACCTGTTTGGTGGATAAATCACACGGTTGTCCTTATTAGATGTATTACAATTATTATTACTACAATTGGAGCATTGGCCTTACCACTTCCTTAACCTAACGCTTCTCTCGTCAAGGCGCATGTGCATGCATCGTCCAAGTCCGACCTTGACCGACGAAGGCCATGATCCATTTAGGCAAGTGCGTACATTTTAATAACAAGGGCACAACACGAAAACAAGACTATGCGGCCGGTGTAATATCAAGTACGTATGATTTTGCGACCACCTACTAGCTATTTGCGGAATGGAATGGCAAGAAACGCGATGTTTGTTTACACTTTGCCCGCTATAAGCAAAACGACCTTGTCCGGATCCAATTGGCTGAAAATCAAGGATGTCCACCGTGAAGAAGTGTGCAAAATCTTTAATCTTTAAGGTGACTCGACCCAGTTTTTTTGGGGGGTACCATCCTACTTCAAAGCTCTCTGGTATCCTCACCTTTACGTTTATCGTAAGTCTAACACATAGAATGGATAACATATAGATCAATCTACAGTATAACATAAAATTTTTAGCGATCGGAGTAAATGTCACGTGGTTATAATGCCACGCCCCTTTGAGGTCTGAGTCGAAAATCTCCTGTTGCCGGCATTTTTTCGTGAAAATCTCTCGCGAGCATTCGGAAGCCAGCCAGCACGGTCATTGCACGCGAGCTGAAGAAGAATGCTGTATCATGACAGACTAGAAACAAAAGACAACTCCCAAAGCACAAACTCAGTCAAAGCGCTAAATATCTTCAATGTTTACTCAAGTTTGGGCTTATAGAAGATAATGTCACAGTTTTTCAATGACCATGAAATTCAGAATCTGGGTAGTTAGTTATTCAATTGTGGCTCTGAAAAAATTTGAAGGAAAAAAACTACGAATTTTTAAGAAAATGCTTTTTTCGTGAGTAGGATTTTAAACGCTGACAAACGTCAACAAATAGCTAAAAGTATAATTTCTATGTGTTTGCTCTGCTCGAAATCGCGCGCATTTACAAGGCCCTATAGCTTTTTGCTGACTTGCAAGGACCCATCTTTTATAACGATGCCCAAAATAAAGGGATAAGTCTCATAGTTTATTAGATATTATCGTGTAAAATTTGCTTATCATTTTCGCATAAATTATGACCTAAATTTGGAAACCGCTGAACTTCTCGAATTGGGTCTTTGCCATTTTGGTGAAACTCTGTTCAGCGCAAGGCACTAATGCGCACTATGTGTAGCCGAGAGATTTTCACGAAAAAATGCCGGCAACAGGAGATTTTCGACTCAGACCTAAAAGGGGCGTGGCATTATAACCACGTGACAGTTACTCCGATCGCCAAAAATTTTATGTTATTTTGTAGATTGATCTATATGTTATCCATTCTATGTGTGAGACTTACGATAAAAGTAAAGGTGGGGATACCAGAGAGCTTCAAAGTAGGATGGTACTCTCCTAAAAAAACTAGGTCGAGTCACCTTAATTTAATAATAACCCTGGACCCGTTGCACATGACGCACACAAAAGACTGCGTGAACAAGGAAGTTAAAAAGGTTGTTAGGGAATCCCATCCCAAAATATTTTCATGAAAATTAGACTTCTTCCTTCACATGTCGGTATCTTATTTGACTGTAAATTAAAGATAACCTCATATAACTGATTGTAGAATAACAAGATACATACAATAAAAATGTTAAAGTTATTGATATGAGTCAATTCTGTTTGAATTAACTTAAAAAAAAAACTGATCAACTTTTTGGTTATTATATTTTGTTTATGAAGCTAAAGCATGAGGCACCGATATCAGTTACTTGGAATTTATCAGTGGACTTTTTCTTTTCTCATACAAGCCAGAAATCGTTATTTTCTAAATTGGCATTAGTCCTTGATTAACAAGCCCTAATTTGTCCTTGATTAACAAAGCCCTAATTTGCCCAAGAAAGCAAAACCCCGAAGGATTCTGGTCGTAGTAGTAAAATGACGTCATGGTGCAAGTGGCCTATTGCGAAATACTTTTTCTAGTTTATATTGCGATGTTGTTCATGAATTATCCTCGGTGTGGAAATTGTGCATTTTTAGCAAGTTTTTTTTTGAGGGAGTGTACTGATTTTAGTTAGTTACGTTGCTGGAGAAGAGGTGAAGTTAACTGTACATAAGGAAAGTGTTGTTGTAGAGGAAATACAGGAAGTGGAACGTCATGCACGATTTATTTATGACAGAAATTATAATCGTATTGGATCACAGCCATGCTCATGCACCTACGAGGCGACTTCCTATGAAGAAGTTAACACATTTGTTTCACAAAAGGCGAAAAGTAAAGGTATTTGTATCGAAGGGTATTTGGAAAAATATAATTTCTTACTATTTCTCCGCATTCTTAATTTACAACCACGACGTCGAAGTGTACGCTCCAATAAAAGCGTCTTGTTAATCCATGTTTTATCACGCCATGTTTTATTAATCCATGTTTTATCAATCCAGTCTGTCATAACTTCGTTTAATAAACTTCAACAAGACTCACAGAAAATACACAGGCATGCATCTCACCGAAGGGAAACTTTCTTGACCAGGAGGTCAGTAAAACTACTTTTTGACATGCGCCGTAGACCTAACTTGACATCACATGACACAGTCCATGTTTTGCCAATCCAGTCCAGTCCATATTTTATCACATGCCATTTCAAACCGGAATTTTTGCTGGATGGAGAGCGCAAGCTGTTTCTAATGGTGAAACTACCGAATCGATAGCTAGCGTAGGATGGAATTCAAAGCATTAATTTGCTTGATGTGCCTATACTACAGGATATCATTAGGTAAGTTCTTTCGAAAGCGTATCTGTGCGAAGTTGTTCTTTGCTGTGCAACTTTGATATTGATGAGCTTTGAAGTCGACATTTCTTTTGAGGTGATGAATACTTGCGTTTTATGCATAACCGCAGATTGCTTTGAAGAAGAAAAGACACCTTTTCTCAGCGGCTGTGGGCATATAGTTATTTCCGAGCGATCTTTAGCGCTCGAATTCTTGTATTTTACACCGCAGCTGCCGTCCATTTTCTTCATTTATATTGATCCGACCTTCATCTCTGTGCTCTGTGCTTTCGGTCTTTGTAATTACGCGACCTGTTAGCATATGTCTGGGGAAAATACAGAGTGGGTGTCTTTAAAGCAATCTTTCTTTATCTTAAATGATTAGAGCAGTGAAATGAACGGGAACGGGGGGGGCACTCCGCATATGAAAGGGGTAGGGATGCTCGTCGGAAATGTTGAATTAAACCTCTGAAGGAGACCGATCTGGGCGTGGCCCAAGCTTTTTTTGACCCCTAATAGAGAGCATGTTAAAGCACAGACAATATATATATTTTTGTATTTTTTTCGCGCGCAACCCTAACGAGACCTTCACGGCTAAATATGATTGCGTTTTGCCCAGAACACCCTAAGTGAGACCAAAATCCGAAGTTTACGCCCCTAAGTGAGACGACGAGCATCCCCACCCCTTTCATATGCGGAGTCCCTCCCCCCCCCGGGTCGGGAACACTACGAAATAATAATAACAACAACATTTGATCATGAATTCATTAATTTGCACGTGGTATCTTAATGCCTTTTTGCTTGTTGTACGTTTGACATAGTTGTTTACAAGGAATGCAGATTACTGTTAAACGAAAGTGCAAGTGGGTTTTAAAATATATTTGGGTATATTTTAAGTTGCGTGATGGAATCGTAGATTTATGTTATGTGATATTAGTAATCCTTTGGATAATAACAATCGAGGAAGATGTCTGCTGGGTATTTGTGATAATTATGATCTGGATTCTTAAAGTAATACACCCACAAGAATATCATTCTCAGCGTTCTTCATGTTTAGATGTTATCCTGACGAATGTTCCAGGATATTTCAGGCAATCAGGAATTTTGGAGGTTGGCCTCATTGATCATTGCCTAGGTTATACAGTTCCAAATGTTAAATTACGCACCTAACCGCAACCTAAAGCCGAAATTATCCGAGTTCACTCTTTCAAGAACTTTGACGAAGGCTCTTTTTGTAGCGACCTTAGTCTGGTTCCTTTTTCGACGGCTTAATTACGTCTTTGATCACCCTGGCGATGTATATTAGGCTTGGGAAAAATTGTTCGTTGAAGCTCTGGATGACCATGCTCCAGTTAAATCGTTTTGACGAAGACATCGCGATTAATTTCAATTTATAAATCCTGAATTACGGGAAGTGATGAGAGAGCGTAATCGCTGTAAAAAGCAGTTCAACAAGTCAAGAAAGCTTCAGTTGAAGACTGGGAAAAGTACCCGGCGCCTACTAAGAAACAGAGCTGTTAGCATGAGAAGGAAAAGAGTAAGAAATCACTTTTCTAGAATCTGCAATGTTAAACATTCAGATCAAAGGAAGGTGGGGAATACCTTAAGACAAACAAAGCTACTGGACATGATGAAATTCCAGCTCGAGCCGTCAAAGAATCCGCTGAAATTCTGTGTCAGCCTTTCAGCTGTTTAGTGAATTTTCTATTTGAAACGGGAAACGTGCCTGCGAATTGGAAATTAGGTGAAATTGTCCCGGTCCACTAAAAAGACTGTACATTAACAAAGACAAACTATCGCCCTGTATCAATCCTGACGGTCTTATCCAAAGTTTTTAAAAAACTCGTTCACTCAAGGCTTGCTTCATACTTTGAAGATGTTTATCATAATAATGTCTTTGCATATAGAGATTACCATGGATGCGACACAGTTATCCTTAGTCTAACTGAACAATTCAAGATAGATAATCACAAAGTTATTAGTTTGGTGTCTATGGACCTGTCAAGAGCGTTTGACACCCTTCCCCATGATCTTATTGTCAAAAAGCTTGAAGATTACGGTGGAGACTCAAAAGTTATCAATTCAATCTCGTTACGAATTATTTAAGTGACAGACAACAATACTGGACAATACATATATGGACAATATAATATATAATATAATATATGGACAATACTCTTCTATGAGAACTATAATGAAGGGTGTCTTCCAGGGATCAATTTTGGGTTCCATTGTTTTTTATTAATATTTTCATGAATGACCTGTCTTATGCTATAGATGAATGCACATTATTCACGTACGCCGATGACACTCAACTGTTTAAGTCTGCGGAAAATATCGACCAGGTTGAACATGCCATTAATGCCGATCTGAAAAAGGTTGATGTGTGGTATGAATTCAATCAAACAATATCAAGCAATTACTTTTGGAGGGGTCGAGAGAAATCCTGTGTTGATCTGTGAAGGAACCATTATCCCTGTTCAGACGAACTGGAACTCCTTGGCGTCACTCCCGATAGTAAGCTTAAATTTGGGGGCCAGATGCGTAAAATCTGTCGCAAAGTTAGTCAACAGGTTGCTGTTCTCAATCGTCTGAAGAAAATATTGCGTTTTGAATTGAGGACAGATATAAATCGTGCTTTCATTACACCGCATTTTAATTACTGTTCAGAGCCGTGGCATCACTGTGGCAAAAGAGGTTCCGGCAAACCTAAAAAAATCAATGAACGAGCTCTTCGCTTTGTAACTCGTGACAAGTCAACTATGTACGAGACGTTGCTTAAACAACTAAACCTGATGTCCCCACTTAATCAAATAATTGTTAAAATGGCCACCGGTGTTTACAAAGCTATCCATGGGTTAAAGTCCCTAAAGGAATAGGAGAGCTATTGCATGAACGATCAACTAATTATAATCTTAGAGGAAAACACATCCTCGAGCTGCCCAAAGTATAACCATCTATGGACTTAAATCGTGCCGTTATACTTCCGGATCAGTTTCGTGCCGCTAATAAAATCGGAACATTTAAGAACTTGCTGTCAAAGTTGGATTTCTCAAATTTTACATTTTAACCGCGCAAATAGATGTAAATACACTTTGCTTAGTTTTTATAACATAATTCTTAGTTTTAATTATTTTTGACTGTGAATATATTTTTATATAGATTTTTAACGCAAAATCTTCTTTCCTCAGTTTTCTATTATTATTATCATTATTACTTTATTTATTTATTTTTCTTGGCATGACTGTAAAGTAGTTTATTGGCTAAGAACATTGACCACGTTAAACAAAGGTTATTGTATCGTATTTATTGTGGTCAGCGGTCAGCGAGCAAGATAATAAGATCGACGCGTTTTTGATGTAGCCTCGAAATCTCTTAATTTTTGCCTCTTTTGGTCGCGGTTTTTTCATTTTTTCGTTGTTTGCGTAAAATTATGGCTGTGTACGTTACAGGTGAGGAGTTAGCGAAGATCTTATTATCGAAAATTGAACCTATCGAAAACTCGCTAACTTTAATGGCGACGAGTTCAAGAAATTGCTTATAAGTCGGGTGGAGACGCTCGAGAAGACAGCTACTAATTTATTTTATTCCAATCGTAGTCTGACTGAACTAGAGGACGTTATTAACAATAATCTAAAATTTGTCTCTAATTGGATTATGGCAAACCTGCTCTCATTAAATGTCGACAAGACAAATTTCATTGTTTTTCACCCCCCTCAAAAGTCAACAAGTCACGTAGTCAAATTATTAATTGCCAAAAGGGAGATTAAACAAGAAAAATTTATTAAATAATTAGGATTACATATTGACTCACACCTTAGTTGGAAGTTCCACATTTTGCATATTAAGCGCTGTATTGGAATACGTTCTAAAATTAGGTACTTTGTTAGTCAACAAGTCCTTGTTCGTATACTACACGCTTATTGATCCTTTTTTGACTTATAGCTTAATTAGCTGGAGAAATACATATCCAACTTCTCTACAGCCTCTTACTACTTTACAGAAAAAAGCAGTTAGAATAATAACCTTTTCTGATTCTAACTCTCATTCTAGTCCTCTCTTTCGCAAGTTGGGGCTACTTAAATTAAAGGATTTAATATATTTAGACAGTGTTCTTTTTATACATTATAGACTTCCAAGTACTTTCAATAACTTCTTTAAAGCATTAATAAAGTATATCAATATGCAACAAGACTGGCCTCTAAGAAGTCTTATTATTTACCGAAAGCTAGGGCGAATTATGGATTATTTAATATCCGTTTCACTGGGCTTACTCTTTAATACTATTAAAGAAGATCTAAAATCGGCGAGTCGTTTTCGCTTTAAAAATATTGATTGGTGTACTTTATATGCGGCTAACTGTGTGCACAGCCGTTGTTTTGTCTTGCTTCTTTGTTTATTCGTTTGTGTATTTGTTTATTTATTACAGCTTAAATATTTTTTCTTTGTGCGTTTTTGTGTGCATTTGTTTATTTATAACAACTTTGATATCTAGTTACTTCCCCGCATGACCCAGCCACTAAGCGCGATTAGCTTTTGCTATATACTTTCTTTCACAATTATTTACTTTTTATGACTCTACACTTGTGTGTTGTTGTGTTGTTGTATGTTACAAGAGTGCGCAGAATATCCGTAATGGCCACGCGAAGTTTCGAAAAATACGCTCTAAATGTTGAGTTTACTATTTTACCCTTCAAATTCACCTTTTGGATTGATCCCATTTGCAAGATGATTAAAACTCATCGCTAATGATGAGCTTGGGAGCAGGTACCTTAAAGGTTAGTAGGGGGCCAAATGCAATAAGCAGAGAGGAGGTATCCATAGCAACCCTGGAAGCGGGAACCACCCAAAGAGCAGCCACTAACCGGCACCGTCACACTGAATAAATTCAGTGGAGATACTTACCTAAGAAAATACTTACCTCAGAAAATACTTACCAAACCACCAGGCAGGGAGGGAGGAGAGGGAGCAAGAATCCGCAATGATCCGCAAGTAGGCAAAAATTGATCCGCTACGATCAGTAAGCAAAGCTACAATGCAAAGCAACACTAGCAAAAGGGTACACAAGGAGCCCTGCAATTCCCCGCGGGCCGCCCCGTAGGTCATATACTGAAGTGGGAGAAGACCGCTAGCCAGCTCGCTCGAGTTTAACTTTGCCTAAATGATATTAAGCCACATTTAAACTCATCGCTAATGATGAGCTTGGGAGCACGTGCCTTTAAGGTTAGTAGGGGGCCAAATGCAATAAGCAGAGAGGAGGTATACATGGCAACCCTGGAAGCGGGAACTACCCAAAGAAACCCGTCTCCCGGTGCTCGGAGAACGGAGCGACCCGTCAACAGGGTGACCTGGTACCTCCGATCACCCAAACAGATCTTCAAGCACCAAAAAACTCCCCCAGCTGTGCAAATTACGAAGGCACTAATCTAGCTGATCTGCCAGCTGAAATAGGCAAAAGGTCCTGAACCAGGACAGATGACTGCCAGGAAAGCTACCCCGGGAAGCAGTGAGGACTATGCCGTGAAGGGATTCTGCATGGAACTGTGGAATGTGCTGAAGCTAGTTTTTGCGAGAGTGCAGCTAACGAGTGAGCCAGAGTCCTAATACAAAGCTGATAAGCATTGTTGGGCCAATGGCCCATTGATTCAGAATCCCACTGCGAGCAGCGACAGTGGCAGCTCCAATACGATAGCTAGGGGAGAAGGAATTGCCCGGTATCTGAGCTGAAGTTATGATCTGCCTAAGCCAATCTGTAAGAATAGTGCGGGTGAGAGGCTGCCATTCGCAAACAGAAACAAGAGGCCAGAAGAATACCCCCTAGAAGCAGGGAATGTCATCATAGCGTGCACTGCACAAAGAGGATGCCTGTCAAGGCCAATGTGAATGAAAAGAGCCTTTCCGGGACGGGTCTGTCTTGGAGCCCTTGATTCGTATGCGCAAGGACGATGCGGCCGATGAAGAATCCACTGCAAAGTCCTGGACACTCAAGTGGAGGGATTACGAGTAGCTTGATAGGTTAGGTACCATTAAGTCAGACGCACGCAGGAAGCCTAAGTACCCCAGAAACGAGCTGCCCAGAACATCTGATGATCTGGAGGGCCGAGATCCAAAGACTGCGAGATAACTAGCATCAACTAATCTCATCCCTTATAAGCAGCCCTGTGGACGAAGGAGTACCCTGACAGCGCTTGATGCCATGAATGTCCCTCTGCAGGCAGAGAATATCTGCAAGCAGATGCGAGCACCCCTGATCCATGTAGAGAGTTCTAAAGCCTGATAAATTAACCTTAATCAACAAATGCTGCAGAGTCCTGGCCAGAAACATAACAATTAGACAAAGCGTCCATTCGTCCATTAAGCATGGAGACCTTGATGGGTGCAAGTTGCCAAGCTGTCGGCAGAAGGAAATGAATTTCGCTTGGGCGGACGCATAGGAATGCCGAATCAAGGGAGCCAGGCCACGAGTACGAAAGGAGTAGCACTGCTGTTGTAAATCAGGGAAGTCAAGTCTGTAAGCAGGACGAGAGGAATCCGCATCGAAGTTGGACAAGGTTGAGTATTTGGAGCCAGCTGCCTGGGGTTCCTGCCAACGACAATGAGAGAGAGCATCGGCACTCTGATTCGTAACGCATTGCAATTGTTGGGAGAAGCTATGACGTACCACTGCGAGCAGCAAAATGCGAAGCAACCGCATTAAGCAGAACTTTAGAAGTCCTAGCATTCGAGATGTGGACGACAGCATCGTGGTCAGAGCGAAAGAGCACATGCTTTCGACACCAGTGGTGGCACCAAAAACGTGGGAAGCAATTTCTGCTGGGAACAGCTCCTTATAAGCGATAGATTGCTGCTGCTGAGAAGGAACCCGGGACCCAGCGAACCAGAAGCCCTTTAAGAACATTCCATAGCCCAGTGATCCAGCTGCATCCAAAGGAACTGCCACATCAGCTTTAGGGAGCAAGCCTGGAAGGAGCCAAAAACTAACCCCATTCCACTGTGACAAGAACTGATGCTACCAAAGCAAGTCCAAATGAAACTCCCTGTTGAGGCAAATCAGGTGATCCTTCTTGTGGAAGCAGCACAAAAGGTCGATCATGCAATGTAGGAAGGCTCTGCCTGGCCACAGCACATTGGCAGCATAATGTAGATGGCCAATGAGGGACTCCAGTTTGCGTGTGTTGCACCACCTACGCGGAAGCCACGAGCTTATCAGGCCCTGCAAGGCCTATAGTTTGTCTGCTGGCAAACGGGCAGCTTGATTGATAGAATCAAGTTCAATTCCCAATACTACAAGCACCGTTGCAGGGCCCTCGCGAAAGAGAATTGATAATTTAGTCATGGGACGTCGCCCGGAACACTCGAGGATCGTAAGCAGAGTCATTTGGCTTTGGTTATAACTCTTTCTTTCTATTGGTTTGGTATCCGCACTAGCCCTAGCAACAGTCATGACAGCGTCCCAATTGAGCTCAGCAGCTTGATGTCATTGTAAGCAGGCTGCACCGCTGCAATTTTGCTTCTGTCATAAATCTTTCTCTCTTTTGGTTTGGTATCCAAGGTTGCCTACAATCCTGGACAAAACTACTTGAGAAAATGTTTTCATTAATGCACACTACCTAACGCAACAAAACTATTTCCAAATCAACGGCTTCGCGTAAAGAATACCCCCTCCCCCAATTCAAAGTTGCTTCCTACAAATGCTTAGGGATCCGGCTTTCTTTTGAAGACCCAACAACACTGCTTCTAGGGGAAGGGGGGGAGGGAAGAATCGGTCGGCTACGAAGTTCAGCAAAAATGCCCCCAAATATGCAATTTTCTCAACAGTTTTGTCCAAGATTGTATATAAGGTGATTCGCGTTTTTTAGCAAGAATATTAACATGGACAAAACGGAAACCTACCAATAAAAAGCACTTTACAGAAGCTGTTTTGAGCACAAAGTTTCACGGCACACCATCTTCTCATAGAAAAGTACGACCTCATATACGTTTTTTGCTGCACCCTCTTAAAACAGTAAGATTTTGCAGTAGCCGTAGAACGCGTGCTCATTGTTACATGTTTTCGTGTTGTTCAAACATAGAAGGCTTGGAAAGTGTGGAAAGTGATTTATAGTTTTCAGAAGAGTCGGAACAAGACTTGGATGACGGTTTTCTTAGAAGAAAAGAAGTTCCTAGTGTTTATTTAGTGACGTATAGTGAAGCCAATATGGAAACGTATCCCGTCACGGGGAAACTGCTTCTCAGATCTTAAAATTGGCTAAACTATGAGGGTTACAGAAACCTCGTTTGCTACAAGTCGGTTAACTTTTTATGATAATTCCATGGATAGAATAATATTACGATTAACAGAGCATTCAAACGGTTAACACCATTTCGTTTTTAAAAGTAAATGACCTTCTGAATTCTTATGAAACGTCCTTGTTAACCGTTGTTAACCGTTGCTAATCTTGGTAGCACCTTGAAAATGTCCTGTTAATCGTTCCGAATCTTAGATATTGTGGAGAGAAAGAGATTAGAAGACAACTGTGGCAATTTTTACTATCTCTTGCTTTACAAATGATGAATTTATCTCATAATTTCTTCCAGTCATATGTAGCTATAAATAGCCCTAGGGCAAAACATGCACTCTTACAGGTCACACGATAGTACATCTTGTAACGTTACCGCGCGTGACATTTCTAGATTTCATAGTGTGATTTTTTTGCACTGGACATCGCTACAATGTCAAAAAGTAAGCTTTCAAATTGGGAGAGTAAAAATACAAGTTTTGTTAATATTTAATCCTCTCTCCATTTGAAGCTGTTATTAATGGCAAGCGCTTGTTCACTGACTTTGATTGTTTTATCCGTTTCGGCGATGGGAAAATTGTTCAAAGTATGGGTCACGCGCTCTGAAAATTCAGCAAAACTTTCATGTGTTACTTGTTGGTCGAATCGTGGCCGGTGAAATTCCCGTTTTGTGGCTAATCTCCTTGACGGAGAGGTCTTTCTCGTCCGCCAAAAACGTAATGTATGCCTGCTCCTCTGCACTCAAAGCGCGCGTAAAAACCCTGCATGGAAAATGAAATTCACAAACGTTCACGATTGGCTACTTGAATCAAGAAAGACAGACAAGTTGATTTTCTTGCCATCAACTCCTCTGTTGTCACTTATTTGCCATTAATTATCTACTTCTCTGTGAAGTGTACGAAATATATAAAGAACAGATTTATGTGCCCGCGGTAAATGCTCAAAATCGACTTTTCCGGTCAAATACAATCCTGGACAAAACTACTTGAGAAAATGTTTTCATTAATGCACACTACCTAACGCAACAAAACTATTTCCAAATCAACGGCTTCGCGTAAAGAATACCCCCTCCCCCAATTCAAAGTTGCTTCCTACAAATGCTTAGGGATCCGGCTTTCTTTTGAAGACCCAACAACACTGCTTCTAGGGGAAGGGGGGGAGGGAAGAATCGGTCGGCTACGAAGTTCAGCAAAAATGCCCCCAAATATGCAATTTTCTCAACAGTTTTGTCCAAGATTGTAGCAACGATGTGGCGACTACGCTCCAACTGACTGATTTTTTCGCCCGTTTTGGCCGTCAAGAAATGATCCTGGCTAGAAATATTGACTGCAGAAGTACTTGCCAGAAAACATTGAACCAATTTGGGCCAGTAGCTTCAAAATAAGAGCGAAAATCGGGATACAAGAGCATTTTTCAGTGCATCTCACTTCGCAGACGAGTTTGTGACTGTCGCGCGATATGGTTCTCCAGAGTGTTTTGTTCAGTTTGGCTTTTTACCATCGAAACCTCGTCTTTATTTTTTTGAAATCTAGTTTGGAATTCAATTCACACCGTGGACAACCCAAGTGTATTGGTGTCCTGGTTTCCCCGCCGATAGATCAAAGTTTCTGCTCTGTACTGCGGCCAAGGAACAATAATTTGCACGCAAATTGTACCGTCGTGGTGGTCGTATTTTTTTTTTTTACATATGGCCGCCGACATAATGCTAAATATGCTTTCTAATACACTTTTAAAATAACACCATACAATATGTAAAACAGCAGAAAGAACAAAGCAAGGACCTTCACGATGATGTTGGCAGTGGGTCGCCCAACCAGTTCCTAACCCCGCCCGACAGGGCTTAACTTGAGGGGCGCTACTAAAACATCGAGTTGCGCGAGGGTAATTGCCAGATACGCATTTCTAATCTAAATAATGACGCAATGCAATTGAGTTAAAAAGCAAGGGGTGGAACGCTTGGACATTAAAAGCTTACCAGTCTCAAATTTGTTGCGGCTGCTTGCTTCCTGGAGGCCCGATCGTACGCTAACCACACCCGGCCGGTGAACTGGCCGCAGGTCCGCAAGATCAACAGCTAATAAAGTAAGAGATCCTTCCAGCAGTGGGGAAAAATGACGTCAGCAAGAGACAATACACTGAAAAGGCCTCCAGCCAACCGCCAATATCGTCCCTACGCCGTTTTGGCTTTGAGACGCTCGGGGCGAAGGAGCAACGGGCGATACCGGCGGCGAAAAAGTTGACACAAAGAAGGGACAACAAAGTTTGGCCTACCTTGCAATTGGTTAACCGATCCGATGCTGGTAGCAGAAATTGGTGGGAAACCAAGACTAGACGCAGCCAGATCCAACGCTTGAGAATGCAAACGAACGTCGTGGGAACGCCCCCAGCCACGCTTGAGGCTGCCGGAACGCTCATTGTAGATGTAGTTTGTTCGGCTGAGAGCGCTTATTTAACGGCCGCGACCACGGAGGCGCGGCCAAAAAGGCAAAAGAACGGCACGTCCGGAACGCTAGTCAGATGCGATGGGCTCCCAAACATCGTTCGCAGGAGAAGGAGGAACTTCTCGGATGGCACCCGTTGTCAAAGTGGGCAGTCGTGAATCCAGAGGCAAAAACCGGCCGCAAGGCTGTTGTTTGTGTTACGTAGAGACATGCTGCGAGTAAAAACGGTGTGTAACGGCGAAGACGCAAGAATCCGCAATGATTCGTGTTTTTCTACGTTTTCCCCTATTTTCTCATGTTTTTCTATGTTTTTCCTTGATTCTCCCTGTTTTCCAGAAAAACAAAGGGAAACAGGGGAAAACGTATAAAAACACGGAAAAACATGGAGAATCGGAGGAAAACGTAGAAAACCCCTGAAAAACAGGGAGAATCAGGGGAAAACATAGAAAAACACGAAAAACAGGGAGAATCAAGGAAAAACATGGAAAAACACAGGGAAACGGAGAAAACGTAGAAAAACACAGAAAAACAGGGAGAATCCAGGAAAAACATAGAAAAACAAAGGGAAACAAGGGAAAACGTATAAAAACACTAAAAAACAGGGAGAATCAGGGGAAAACATATAAAAACACGGGAAAACATGGAGAATCACGGAAAAACATGGAGAATCAAGGAAAAACATAGAAAAACACGGGAAAACAGGGGAAAACGTAGAAAAACACGGAAAAACATGGAGAATCAAGGGAAAACATACAAAAACATGGGAAACCAGAGGAAACGTAGAAAAACACGGAAAAACATGGAGAATCAAGGGAAAACATAGAAAAACATGGGAAACCAGGGGAAAACGTAGAAAAACACGGAAAAACATGGAGAATCAAGGGAAAACATAGAAGAACATGGGAAATCACGGGGAATCAAGGGAAAACATAGAAAAACATGAGAAACCAGGGGAAAACTTAGAAAAACACGGATAATCAAGGGAAAACATAGAAAAACAGGGAAAAACAGGGGAAAACGTAGAAAAACACGGAAAAACATGGAGAATCAAGGAAAAACATAGAAAAACATGGGAAACCAGGGGAAAAACGTAGAAAAACACGGGAAAACATTGGAAAATGTAGAAAAACAAAGGAAAACGGGGAGAATCAGGAAAGAAACATAGAAAAACATGGGAAACCAGGGGAAAACGTAGAAAAACACGGGAAAACGGGGAGAATCAAGAAAAACCATAGAAAAACAAGGGAAACCAGGGGAAAACGTACAAAAACAAGGGAAACATAGGGAAAACAAGGGAAATGCATAGCAACAAAGGGGAACTTCTATATATGTTGGGGACATGTTATGGAGTCTTACATAATATACTGACCCTAGTTTTTCTACATAAACATACTAGAGCGATGGGTTAACCTACTGTCAGATTACGTGATTTTCGAATAATCTTTTTTCCATACGTGCATCGCTTAGGAAAAGATGTAGGCTTATGTTATCTGTTTATTTACAGGACATTTAGCAAATCCTCGGAGAACATTAACGATGAATTAGGAGAGGGTAATGATGCCCGTTTATAGTAACTTTGCTGATGTATTCTTCCTTTGAGTTTTGGGTCTGGAATATGAGAAATTTTGGAGATAACTTTATTAGACGCTTTCGATTCGATTAACAATGCAGAACTTGGTATCTTCAGTTATTTCATATTTCGTTAAAGCTAACAGTTTTTTCTCTTTTCTGACTCACAGCATATGCACCAAGGCTTTTATTTGTCAATCGAAAGGATATTAGAAAAGTTTGGACGAGTAGCAAGAACCAAAATGAAACTATCATTGTTGACGGTTTGGACGATGCCATCGCAGTGGACTTTCATTACACAAAGGGATTTATATTTTGGACCGACGTTACCTTGGAAAAAATCAAGCGAATTCGCGTCTCTACAGGAGAAATCGAGGATGTTGTTTCGGTGGGTTTGGAAAAACCCGAAGGACTCGCTGTAGATTGGATTGCAGGAAAACTGTATTGGACCGATTGTAGAGATGCTGAAAGGGAAACAAATAGAATAGAGGTCGCCAATTTAGATGGATCTAATCGTAAAGTTCTCTTTTGGAAAGACTTGGGTCTTCCAAGGGCAATTGCTGTCGATCCGTTATTGGGGTAAGTGTGACTAATTTTTCTGTTTCTATTGCTAACTTATACATCGAGTTTGGTTGATTGACTACTTCATGCTGAAATATTCTGCGATTTCCGGAATAGGAATGTCCTTACAAATTGATAATGACTGTGTTACGCGTTCATAAAATGCTGATTATAGTTTCGGGAAAGGTTTTCCAAATGGCTTTCACTTAAAGAGATAAATTCAGGTCGTAAGGATTCAAGAGGTAAGTTAATGAACTATGCACAATTAAAAATACATTAGGCTCTGAGCTTTAGTAAACAAACAGTAATCTATCACCATTTTGCTCACCCAATCACTACATTTTTGTGTAGCTTTCTGTGATATTCAGGTTGGTTGTTATGTATTGAAAAGTCTGCTTATTCATAAACATGTAGCTGGAACATATTCCAAGATTCCAGCGTAAGGTAAAATTCTGAGCCCTTGAGACCCTCTCTTCATTCACCCTGGAACTTGAACATACTTAAGTGCTGTTTTTTTCCTAACCACCGTGTCATTTTATGGCCTGGATCCATCTTACATTGCTCTAAAAAGTGGAACAGAAAAGGTTATATTATAATTCTGCAGAGACCGTTTGATTTTAATTATGTGCTTTGGAAAAAATGTTAGTGTGCAATTTTCAGAGGAACAATTAGAACCCTTGGAAGTTAATTGTGTTTCAAGGAGATTTTTTCCTTCTGTGGCGCTAATGAGTGACTGCGGACCTGTGAAAATTCTTAACGCAAGGAATGGCTTTCCTTTCTGTAGAATTAATCTTTTAAAGTGCAATATCCATTCACAAGTGTTACCAGGTCCCATATAGAGAAGACTTTGTTAATGGTCTTGAACAATGGAAAAGCCTTACATTTCATTTGACCTTTTCTTAAATCAGAACCTAATGAATGTTTTGTCAATTATCCATTGTTACTGAAGATTTATTTTACACTGTCTAATAACAGAGTGCAAATTTGATGCCCTAAATTACTACCTAGGAAAGAAAAATGTTTGATTTGATATGAATTCAGACTCTTGAATACATGTAGTTTGTTTGTGTTTAAAGTTTCAGAGCCGGTTGTTCATGTCTTTTTTATTTAATTTAAATGCAAGCTCATGAAGGCAGTTTGTCATAATTTTTAAAACTGCCTAGAGGTGACAGGGTGTTTTTTACAATATGAACAATGTATACCTCATTTTAGTGTCATACGTGTGTGCCAACAAGATCTGTTCTTTGATAGCCTGCGTAGCAAGCGTTTCCTCGCAAGGTTCGTCTAGAAAGCTGCACGGGACGAAAAAACGGATTTACCGAACGTCAAAGGTGAAGTCAAACGCGCGATAAAGGCCACCTTTGCACACCTTTGTACAACTTTGACGCGCGACAAATGTTTACCTTTGCCCGCGGTCAAAGGCGCGTCTTCAGGCGATAAAGGCCGTTTTTGTCACGCCTTTAAACCCTACCTTTGACGCGCGTCAAAGGTATATTTCATTAGCATTTGTACCCCTATCAAAGGCGTCGTCAAATTTGTCTGAGATTCAGGCCAAAGGTGTGACAAAAGCGCGGCAAAGTTATGTCTGTGATTAAGGTCAAAGGCTTGTGAAAAGTGTCGTCAAAAGTGTCTGAGCCTCAGGTCAAATGTGGGACAAAGTTGTCGTCAAATGCGTGTGAGATTTAAGTCAAAGGTTTAACAAAGGTGTTGCCAAATATGTTTGTTTTTTTTCCTCCCCTCGCATCGCGCCTCTCGCTCGTCTCGCGCTTCGCGTGAATTCCTCGTTCTCCTCGCGTTTCGCGCGAATGCCGCGTTATTGCCTCGCTAGTCATAAGCGCTTGATATACAGGCTAGAATCCAACTTGAGATTTTCAGTCAAATTCAATTGCGAACTGGATACCGCTAAAAAAGGTGGACAGATAAGAGATTGAGTTCTTAATCTTGTACTTTATTGTCCTAAAACCTCACTAGATGATTAGAAAGCTGAATAATTCCGATTAAAACTTTTTTAAACGCATAAAAATGGTTTTTTAAAACATTTTCACGATTTATTGTCTAAAGTACTCAATGCAGTTTGTCAATGGACAATCATAATGACTGCCGCAAATTTTTGAAGCCCTATAAATGTTCCACATTCACGCTGTTGTCACGGACGGCAACCGGCAAAACAGTTTAAAACACTCTTTCACGAAAGCCAGTGCTAAAATCATGGTAAGTAAGAAATGTTCTTGATCAGGAGCCTATCTGTCTTGATGTTATCTTTGCGAAGATTTTCATTCTAGAGTGCTTTTGACTCTTGATGTAAGTGAAAGACAAACGCCATGTATCTAACTTCAATCTTGCTCTGTCGTGTGCTTTTTTTTTCCCACTGGAGACTTATCACTTTGCCTTGCTTCTTTTATCTGTGAAATAATTGTAAAAAAATATAGAAATTTGAGATAAAAAGTTCAGTCATAGTGTTTTAAATAAATTTTTTGGCCCCACTCCCTTTTTACTATCGCTCCTTTTCTTCAGAAAATCCCCCTTTCTCTTTACCTTTATCAAAACTTAAAGACCCTGTTAAAAATGTGTAGCGAACCTAATGCTTTTGAATGGAAACATTACATTTCGTGTACATGTATTGTCATTAAGTTCGTCACCTGTGAAATTTGACGTTTGAATCCAGCCTTATTATCACATAATAAAGTCCAGGAAAATTCAATCAAAATTTCCCTCTATGCCCAAAGCTTAAAATTAAACTAAAGAAACACTTTATATTATACCTAGCCTGCATAACAAGCGTTTCCAATCGAGTTATTGCGCGAGTTAGCTCCTCCCGGCCCCTCCTTCCTCTTTTTTTGCCCTCTTGCACAAAACTCGCGCGGAAAAGCTTGCTACGCGGCTATTTTTCTACCTTTTAACCCCCAAAGTTATTGTCCAGTAACAATGATGAAGGGACAGCTCGGTATGTTTGAATGATTGTTATTAAATGTTGAAACATACCCACTGTAGTGGTAAAAAAATCAATGGAATATTTTAAAAATTAATTATGCAGTATGAGCCCCATTACGTATAGAACCCAGGAAATCAATAGAAAGAGATACTCACGTTCGCAAAACATCCGAAGTCTTCAAATAATCACACTTCTTTGTTTGATAAACTGCACTGAATCCTGTTCAAATAAGCTTATGTACTTGCTTCAGTAATATGCCCATCAAAGTCTGGTACAGACATTTTTATTGAAGTACACTGTCAATGAAAAAAGATATATGTAAGTCTTATATTATTTCATTACCTGAGTAGTTCTCGCAGATAAATATAA
This sequence comes from Porites lutea, assembly GCF_958299795.1. NCBI lineage: Eukaryota > Metazoa > Cnidaria > Anthozoa > Scleractinia > Poritidae > Porites > Porites lutea. The sequence goes on from NC_133206.1 coordinate 9,473,944, forward strand.
GCTGTTAGAAAAAACAGAGTTGGTTAATCTTTATGTTAGTAGGTTCTCGCATGAAGTTTTGAGTTGAATTGCATTGTGAAATATAAGCCAGGCATTACTTTTGCAGAAATGCATTAACCCTATTAAGAAAAAGGGCTTGATCTAATGTAAACTCTACTGTGATACAGAAAGATTTTTATAGTTTACTGAACCAGATTTAACGATCCGAAAAGCTCCCAAGCACGATATACACGCCTGTTCGGAGTTGGTTTCTGTAAGCTTAACATAGTAAAACAACTATGAAGTTTGAAGAAGAACTATTGCATGCACACATAGAAAAGAATGACACGTACCTTTTGAACAAGTTTGTAGTCTAAACTCTATCAGAGATAAGGGCGAAAATATTTCTTAAAAAAAAGCTGGACTGCTTCGTACAAAAAAGCAGCTTTTGTTTTCTTCTGATCTGCGTAGTTTGTTTGTTTGCGCGGGCGGAGAGAGTTTGCAGCCGCGACAATTTCGCGCCAAAAACAGGGTGACTTGCTTGGGTTCAGTCTTCCGTCGTCCAGTTGTTGAGTCATTGTTTTGCGTCGCTATCATTTATTCATCGTATATTAATCGATCAAGGGGAAAATGATCCACTCAAGATAAGACAAAAACAAAACTCACTTAATTCACCTCGAAAAAGTACATATTCCAGAACATTTTCAAAAATAATTATAAACACCAATTACAATGATTACCAGCCTGTGTTCGGTATTTTCGTATAAATATCTTTAAAACAGTATTTAAATACAGCTTTTTAATTTCCTTTCTTAAAATCAGTTTCGACATAAGTGTTTGTAGAAGTAATTCATTGCACATTTGCTCTCACCTTTGACACCATTCAAAAGTGTTGTAAAAGTGTAGCGGTCGTATTTGACTTCATTTTTGACTAGTATCAAAGGTGTGGTCACAGCCACTACTCTTTTGACTTTATCTTTGACGTGCGTCAAAGGTAAAGTCAAAGTTACCAGCATATTTGACAACGCCTTTGATAAGGGTTAAAGGAATAGCAAAGCATTGATGCATTTGACTTGATCTTTGACGCACGTCAAAGGAGAAGTCAAAGTTGTTACCAATTTGACTTCACCTTTACCGAGGTCAAAGGAGTAAGCACAGAGGTTATATATTTGGCGACATCTTTGACGCGCGTCAAAGGTGACGTCAAAGCCAATACCATATTTGATTTAACTTTTGACGCGTGTCAAAAGTGTCGTAAATCCAATTTTTCGTCCCGTGCTGGGACAAGAGCAAAAAAAAAAAAAATGAATGACGGGGGAGGGGAAGGGGAACCTTTTTTTTGCTTCCGCTCTAACTTTCCCACAATAACTCGATTGGAAACGCTTGCTACACAGGCTAGTTCTTTGAGTCCCAGACTACAACATTCATAGTTTAATACTCATCAATTTTCCCACCACTCAGTATTATAGTGTTTATTTGCTTTTTTTCCTTCAAAACATTTGTAGTTCCTAATTATGATTTTTAACTTTGTATTGGCTGAAGTGCACAGGATGTCTCAAAGGCCAGCGTTTAAGTAAATTTTAAATGCTTTATCTTTGATTTTTTTTCTTTCAAAAGTAAAGCACCTAAATACCTGAATTTTGGTAAACCAAGAAGTGGAAAAACCTAACACCTGTAAACTGATACAAGCAGGTTGTGTGAAAACTCTGAGATTATAAAAAAGTGAAAGGGCTTAGCTATGCTGTTATCCTCTTATAAGATTGAACCTACCACGCATAAGGAGGATGTTGTTTATTTAGGAGCTGCCACAAGATTTGTTGCATAATCTGTTAAAGGGGAATTCACTAGTTAGGTGGATTTTCCCAACTGGAGGAAGGAAATAGGAAATATTAGATCATGACATGTTTTTCTTTGTCGGCTAGTTGGATTACAGACGGATTAATGATTCCTTTTAGGGCAGGGGTTCTCATAAATATATAACAAAATGAAACAACTTGTCTTTAATAAATTATCATATGATGGGATGATGTGAATATTTTTGCACTTGTTGGAATTTTAACTTAGTCTCTTACACTCCAAATTGCTCACTGATTTCTAATAAAGGTTTATGTTTTATTTTTGAACTTTACCAGCTAGGAATCCAAGGTTGTGCCTGCTGGGTCTAGAACAAACGTTAAATAATCCTATTAAAATTTTCCATGATATTTTTTAAAGGGTGCAGCATAATATACAGTATTACATCTGGTGCATAAAAAAGAAAAAAAAACTAAAAGGAAACAGGATTAGAGATAGAACTGTTTTGGTAGTTTGAGATAGCAACATCAGTTCATGACAGGCAACTATACATCCAGGAAGTTATTCCGGGTTTGAAATTTATTGACTACAGTACGGTAATGTGGTGAATTACTTTATGAAACTAAGGGTGGATTCATTTACAAGATATGTGTATATAGTTGTCGCATTTGCCTGGTACTGGATCTTCATTGTGTATAAGTTTGAAAACAATTATCAAAAAAGGCAAATATGATCTCAACATGTGGTACTATTCTATAAATGAATCAACCCTAATAGATTTTGATGTACATACCCTTGTAGAACCAGACATATGCAAAACCTATGCTCATGCTATTTGTTTACTATGTTGGACTATGTTTCAGCTATGTTATGTTCACTTCTGCCTATGTATTAACTATGTAACATACCACACAACATAGTCCAAAGTATGAAAAATCTATGTTGACACTATGTTTGGGCTATTTGAAAGGCACATAGCTTTTTAATACCTATGCAAATACTATTCAAAATCTTTTCATAGTCTTGACATAGCTATGTATTTACTATGCAATAGAAAGTTCTGGTTTTCCTTCCAATTTGCATCCTATGTATTCACTATGCATCAAAGTAAAATAGCTTTTACCTAGCATCTCGATGTTCACTTTTATTTCTAACAATATTCTTAGCTTTTACATAGTGCTATGTATATTCTATGCTATGTGAATGAAACATATTTGCAGCCTATGTTTTTACTGTGTGACATTTTAATTTAGTTTTATCATGACATAAAGGCTACATAGCTTTTACATAAACGTATTTTTTCCTATGTCACTCATATGAAAAATATATGTAGTCTATGCGTTTCCTATGTGATATTCCAACATAGCATTTAAAATACTAGGCATGTTGATGGTACGGGTTAAATAGCGCTTACAAAAAGCATACATCAAATGCAAAAAGCAGCAGTTTAAACTAAAAAGCTCAAAAATCATATACTATAATTTTTTTGCGCTTGCAGATAGTTTCTTAGTGACAAGATTAATTTTTTTGTTAAGCAATCTCTGCATCGATCATTCCTGCCTTAACTTTCCTTTCTAGCTTTTCCCTAGTGTTTCTTCACTTGAAATGATACTTCCATGCATCCTTTTCTCCTTTTACATTTAAGCTTCCATCCTTCGTCTTGATTGTGGACGACTCCTGGGTCTCCGAGGATGGTTAAGCCCGTGAGTTCATCACATGCGTGTTTTGCGTTTTATCGTCACGTGGGCCTTTTCAACCAATGAAAAGGTGTGAAAATTGTCTGATTCCACCCGGGCGCTTTCAGGGTAGTACTTGGTGTAAGACTGCCCAAAATGTCCCGGGCCACCGCCCATACTATTAGTGCTGTAGTAGTACCTGTGGTACCTGCAGTAGCTGTGTAGTACCTGTAGTACCTGTGGTAGCTGTAGTAGCTGTAGTAGCTGTAGTAGCTGTAGTAGCCCTGTAGTAGCTGTAGTAGCCGTAGTAGCTGTAGTACCTGTAGTACCTGTAGTAGCTGTAGTAGCAGTTGTAGTACCTGTAGTAGTTGTAGTAGCTGCTGTAGTACCTGTGGTAGCTGTAGTACCTGTAGTAGCTGTAGTAGCTGTAGTAGCCCTGTAGTACCTGTAGTAGCCGTAGTAGCTGTAGTACCTGTAGTACCTGTAGTAGCTGTAGTAGTAGTTGTAGTACCTGTAGTAGTTGTAGTAGCTGTAGTACGTGTAGTGCCTGTAGTAGCTGTAGTAGCTGTAGTAGCTGTAGTAGCCCTGTAGTACCTGTAGTAGCTGTAGTAGCTGTAGTAGCTGTAGTACCTGTAGTAGCTGTAGTAGCTGTAGTACATGTAGTACGTGTAGTAACCGTGGTAGCTGTAGTACCTGTAGTAGCTGTAGTAGCTGTAGTAGCCCTGTAGTACCTGTAGTAGCCGTAGTAGCTGTAGTACCTGTAGTACCTGTAGTAGCTGTAGTAGTAGTTGTAGTACCTGTAGTAGTTGTAGTAGCTGTAGTACGTGTAGTGCCTGTAGTAGCTGTAGTAGCTGTAGTAGCTGTAGTAGCCCTGTAGTACCTGTAGTAGCTGTAGTAGCTGTAGTAGCTGTAGTACCTGTAGTAGCTGTAGTAGCTGTAGTACATGTAGTACGTGTAGTAACCGTAGTAGCTGTAGTACCTGTAGTAGCTGTAGTAGTAGTTGTAGTACCTGTAGTAGCTGTAGTAGCTGTAGTAGCTGTAGTATGTGTAGTAGCTGTAGTAGCTGTAGTACGTGTAGTAGCCGTAGTACCTGTAGTAGCTGTAGTACCTGTAGTACGTGTAGTAGCCGTAGTAGCTGTAGTACCTGTAGTACCTGTGGTACCTGTAGTACCTGTAGTACATGTAGTACCTGTAGTAGTTGTAGTAGCTGTAGTAGCTGTAGTACCTGTAGTACCTGTAGTAGCTGTAGTAGCTGTAGTACCTATAGTAGCTGTAGTAGCTGTAGTAGCTGTAGTAGCTGTAGTAGCTGTAGTAGCTGTAGTAGCTGTAGTAGCTGTAGTACCTGTAGTACCTGTAGTGACTGTAGTACCTGTAGTAGCTGTAGTACGTGTAGTAGCGGTAGTAGCTGTAGTACATGTAGTACGTGTAGTAGTCGTAGTAGCTGTAGTACCTGTAGTAGCTGTAGTACCTGTAGTAGCTGCAGTAGCTGTAGTAGCTGTAGTAGCTGTAGTACGTGTAGTAGCCGTAGTACCTGTAGTAGCTGTAGTAGCTGTGGTAGCTGTAGTACCTGTAGTAGCTGTAGTAGCTCTAGTACCTGTAGTAGCTGTATTAGCTGCAGTACGTGTAGTAGCCGTAGTACCTGTAGTAGCTGTAGTACCTGTAGTAGCTGTAGTAGCTGTAGTACCTGTAGTAGCTGTAGTACCCGTAGTAGCTGTAGTAGCTGTAGTACCTGTAGTAGCTGTAGTAGCTGTAGTACCTGTAGTACCTGTAGTACCCGTAGTAGCTGTAGTAGTTGTAGTAGCTGTAGTAGCTGTAGTAGCTGTAGTAGCTGTAGTACCTGTAGTACCTGTAGCAGCCGTAGTACCTGTAGTACCTGTAGTACCCGTAGTAGCTGTAGTAGTTGTAGTACCTGTAGTAGCTGTAGTAGTTGTAGTACCTGTAGTAGCTGTAGTACCTGTAGTACCTGTAGTAGCTGTAGTAGCTGTAGTACCTGTAGTAGTGGTAGTAGCTGTAGTAGCTGTAGTAGCTGTAGTAGCTGTAATACCTGTAGTCGCTGTAGTACCTGTAGTAGCTGTAGTAGGTGTAGTAGTTGTAGTACCTGTAGTATCTGTAGTGCGTGTAGTACCTGTAGTAGGTGTAGTACCTGTAGCAGGTGTAGTGCCTGTAGCAGGTGTAGTAGGTGTAGTAGCTGTAGTATCTGTAGTAAGTGTAGTAGCTGTAGTAGCTGTAGTACGTGTAGTATCTGTAGTACGTGTAGTACCTGTAGTAGGTGTAGTACCTGTAGCAGGTGTAGTACCTGTAGCAGGTGTAGTAGGTGTAGTACCTGTAGTATCTGTAGTAAGTGTAGTAGCTGTAGTAGCTGTAGTAGGTGTAGTACCTGTAGTAGCTGTAGTAGCTGTAGTAGGTGTAGTACCTGTAGTACCTGTAGTATCTGTAGTACGTGTAGTAGCTGTAGTAGCTGTAGTGGGTTTAATAGGTGTAGTACCCGTAGTACCTGTAGTATCTGTAGCAGTTGTAGTAGCTGTGGTATCTGGAGTAGCTGTAGCAGCCTTAGTAGGGGCGTCCAGTGGTGTAAGGAATTGTAAAGATTCCTTTCTACCTTCCAGCAAATTTTCCAAGCATTTATATCGACTAGTCTCACTTTAGTCAATCGACCAAACTTGGATAATTATTAGGCGTAAGGCAGTGAAACCGAGTCCATACTCAAAGGGATTGATATAAACTACGGTCGATTTAAACGTAGGCATGTGAGTCCTGAATGGAACCTTCTACAAAGTACAAAAGACGATTTGCACAAGCTTATGAAAGGAGCATCAAGGTTCACACACATTTGATGAAGTTAGTGATATATAGGAATATTTTCTAGCTTTTATATTTTTACGCGGCCTATCTTGTTCTTACGACTGTGGTGTCCCATGCTCAATTGCACAAAATTGACCCGGCGAGGCTACCAGGGGCACCCAAAGACAATTTTCTGCTAAATATCTGTTCGGAGAAGCAAATATTGCCAAGAATTTTCTTTTGCTTGAGGAAGACTAAAAATTCCTAGATGGACCTTCCATTCATTTACAATTTTCGATGCTTTATACCTAATAAATTCCCTACGAATTCTGATTTTTAATGTTTCAAAATCAGTTCCCAGGTTACAATATTTTTCTTAAAAAATGGTCACCTAAAGTGTTTTTTGGATTCTAAAATGTGATGGGGAGAGGTAACCAGAAAAATCCTCACTTGCGTAAATCGTTAAATTGCAACTAAAATTTTCGCAAAAGTAACACTGAAGCCTTTGTAATTGTGAAAACTGACTTAAGTTCCTCTAGGATGACCGGTCAGACCGGGAGGGCTTTCCATAAGTTGCTCGAGATCTTCCAAAAAGTTTCTTATTATTTCTCAAACAAATGCTCAAAAGTTGCCAAACCAATCAAAAGTTGCTTATTGCAACAAAACTTACTCAAAAGGTTGCTCGAAAAACAAAATCTTTGTTTGGTCTGAAGTTATGAAAATATGCAAATTGTACAAACAAAAGTAAGATTTCTTAGCATTTTCGTGCAATTTTTTCAGCGCAACCAGCGTTGCTTAATAACTTTGTCCGGAGTTAAAATCACGAAAGAAATGTAATGAGCCAAAAAATTCCTTAATGACTTTCTTCACCCGAGACACTCGAGTCAGTCGAGTGAGAATCTGCGTCAATCATTTAAAATTTTCTGTAAAAACGGCTGACTTATCTTGCGCCCTTAATGTGCCTCAGGGGAGGAGTATTTGTCTCCTTTTTTTATTGGTAATTCGCAAATTGTCTACAAAACATTGTGAAATATGGAACAAAGGCTAATTTAAACACTAAGAGCTGCTCCGATATCACAGAATTAGATGATAAAGTTCTAGAGAAATCTTAATCAAAAAGCCAATAGTTGCAATAAAGGAATGAAGTTGTTCCAAATACGAGAAGTTGCCAAAAAGTTGCCTGCTTGTGGAAATCTCTAAAGACCTAAACGATAACAATTTTGTAGTGCCGCTTAGGATGCATTTCTAGGGTGCAGAAAAGAAAACTCTGGACAGCGTAAAAAGTGTTTCCAACGTACTTTAAAGGAGACAGTCGTTGGGTGCCCCTGAGGCTTTAACCCTTTACTATGTGACATCACGGCACTGGAAAGCGAGTCCGGAAACGTAGTTGGAAAACGATATATTCACCTTCCCCACCCCCTTCTCGCGATTTTAAGACGACCGAGTGTGGCTGACTGGAAAAAGCCAACAGAGAGACTTGTATTCAAATGTAAAAAACTTTTATTGCCATATCATCGATAACAAGAGCTAATGATAACTAATGATCAGATACTTTTCTTAAAAATTGAAATTATTCTTATTGAAGTCTCTACCTAAGTAATGGGAAACTCATAAGTTTCTCGAGCTAACCGCTGCTCTATTTAAATCACTTTTCCCTGTCTATATCAAAGCCTTTGATCCTTAGGTATATTATGGTACAACTGTATCTATTGGTTGAGATTTGAGGCACTTTCGGGCTATAAAGTTCAGCTATTCCACACTTGGTAGTATTGTTCGGCTAGAGTGGTGTACTATGTTGAAAGACAAGCCCTGTTGGTGGGTTCCCTAGTATTAACATGCGCAAGGATGTAGTTCAATAGGGTCCAGTGGTGCCTAACCCTGACCTAAAAGAATGACATGTCTTTGTTTCCCGCAACCAATTATGAAAGACCTTCCGAGCAGCTCCTACAATACTCGTTCATGACATCACCCATTATTATAACCAGTTAAAAAAGTAAGTTCCTGCAAAGAAAATAAGTGAGTTCCTCCATATCTAGTGGGCGTCTCTCTTATACAATAGGAATATTGGCTTGCCCGCTCTATACCCACCTGATTGACTCATGTAGAGACTATTACGTGTTCAAACTGAAGGCGAGCTCTCCATTCAACAAGTTTAATAGAGCGCTACACCTCTGTTAGCGATTGATGAAGTAGAGAAAGTCCAGCGCTGCGCTGCGACTGCCCTCTGAATTTTTTGCATTGCTTGTGTCTTGGGTGTCTGGTGATCTTATTACATTGCCTTCCGATACAGCCCAGATCTAGTTTCCAGTCCTGTTTTTGGGTGCTTGGCCACTATATTTCGCGTTATACTACGCATTACAAATGTTTTTACAGGCTTAATTACATCAATTCCGTCCAGTGAATGCCTTTAGTTGTAAAAAATGTCCAAGTTTGAAAAGATAATGGTGTCATCGGAAAACTGTTATAAGCCACCTTAAATCGACAATGATAACTAATATAAAAGAGAAGGCCCTTCAGGCGTTTTCTAGTATTCGGAAGCAGACACGACAGTTCTTAATAAACTTAATCTTCATATCGCATCCCAAATTCTTGACACAATCATATTCACTGGATATCACCCATGTTAAGGGGTAAGGTAAGGGTAAGGTAAGGTAAGGGGGATGTGCACCGAGCAAGATTTTAAAAGTGGGATAGTTCCCCAATAGAAAAAAAAATTCACCTCAAATTCTTTAAACGTTATTTACAAGTAAACAATAAGGCCTCTAACATAGCTTGCCGAGCTGAACTTGGTAGATTGCCGCTGCTTATCCCGAGAAATCAAAACATTATGAACTATTTTGTTTATCGAACCACCAACGATAAGGACTCTATAGTCAAACAGTCTTTCCTTATGTCAAAGAATCTACATTCTATGAATAATTCCGGATATTATTGCAAATTCATAAACATGTTTGAACAATACAATCTCATCAGTTTAGATACAGAATCTTTAGATAATGATAAAATTGGACGATATACCACAGAAATGAGAGAGAAGTATCCGGTATCTTTTTTGCGACACAGTCTTGAAAATTAAAAAAAATTTGAATTTTATAAAACTTTTAAAGATGAATATTCTACAACTGATTATCTCTACCAGGTAAGACATTATGATGAATGACAACATTTTGGTTAAGTTTAAAATAAGTAATCACAAACTTCTGATTGTACAAGGTCGATACCAAATAGATCATTTGTCAAGAGAACATAGATCAGGTAGACGATAAGATTCATTTCTTCTACCACAAAAAAAAACCAACAACACAGTACAGAGACAGCCGGCATTCATTAATCAAATCAATCGAATAACACCGGACTTTGACAAGAAATCATCTCCAGAAAGCATGAAACTGATAAAGGATTCGAAGAACCATGATGTAAACGAGTTAGTTATGGAGTTTATTTCCTCCTGTATGAAAATACATGATTCAATGTTAGTAATGCAGTTATTTTTTTTTGGTTCATTATTGGTGTTGTTTGTTTTATATTTCGATTGTAATAGGTATGCTTTTGCAATACTGTTCAATGATGCGGTCATGCAAAACTATTACTATACTACACCTACCACACGTACTACAAATACAATATACTACAGATACTACAGGTACTACACATGCTACAGGTACTACACCTACTACAGATACTACTGATACTACACCTACTACAGCAACTACAGCTTCTACAGGTAATACATCTACTACACCTACTACAGCTACTACAGTTACTATAGGTACTACAGGTACTACCGGTACTACAGGTACTACAGCTACTACAGCTACTACACCTACTACAGACACTACAGATACTACAGATACTACACCTACTACACCTCCTACAGCTACTACAGGTACTACAGGTACTATAGGTACTATAGGTACTACAGCTACTACAGGTACTACGGCTACTACACGTACTACAGCTACTACAGCTACTACCGCTACTACAGCTACTACAGGTACTACAGCTACTACAGCTACTACAGGTACTACAGCTACTACAGCTACTACAGGTACTACAGGTACTACAACTACTACACGTACTACAGGTACTACAGGTACTACAGCTACTACGGGTACTACAACTACTACAGCTACTACGGGTACTACAACTACTACAGCTACTACGGGTACTACAGCTACTACAGCTACTACGGCTACTACAGGTATTACAGGTACTACAGCTACTACAGCTACTACAGGTACTACAGGTGCTACAGGTACTACAGCTACTACAGGTACTACGGCTACTACACGTACTACAGCTACTACAGCTACTACAGGTACTACAGCTACTACAGGTACTACAGGTACTACAGGTACTACGGCTACTACACGTACTACAGCTACTACAGCTACTACAACTACTACAGCTACTACAGGTACTACAGCTACTACAGGTACTACAGCTACTACAGTTACTACAGCTACTACAGCTACCACAGGTACTACAGGCACTACAGGTACTACACCTACTTCAGCTACTACACGTACTACAGCTACTACACGTACTACAGCTACTACAGGTACTACAGCTACTACAGGTACTACAGGTACTACAGCTACTACACCTACTACAGGTACTACAACTACTACAGGTACTACAGGTACTACAGGTACTACAGGTACGACAGGTACTACAGCTACTACAGCTACTACAGCTACTACAGCTACTACAGCTACTACAGCTACTACAGGTACTACGGCTACTACAGGTACTACAGCTACTACAGGTACTACAACTACTACTACAGCTATTACAGGTACTACAGGTACTACAGCTACTACGGCTACTACACGTACTACATGTACTACAGCTACTACAGGTACTACAGGTACTACAGGTACTACAGGTACTACAGCTACTAAAGCTACTACAGGTACTACAGGGCTACTACAGCTACTACAGCTACTACAGCTACTACAGGGCTACTACAGGTACTACAGGTACTACACAGCTACTGCAGGTACCACAGGTACTACTACAGCACTAACAGTATGGGCGGTGGCCCGGGACATTTTGGGCAGTCTTACACCAAGTACTACCCCGCTTTCAAGTCGAAGAAGACGAACCGTCAAGCGTGCGTTTAAAAGAAGACGCTTCTTTATACTTCAGTTTAAAGACTTTTTCCTGCCAGGTTCAACAACAAGTATTCGTGACATCGGTAAGTGATGTTTCTCTCAATTTAAGTTTCGATTTGCTAGTGTTTTCTCCCCTTTTCGCGTATCTAAACAAGTTGGATCGGTCACCATTCGATCACGCTTTAACACCCGTTCGTTTCAGTTATAAAAATAAGGTTGTTTTTACGTTTATTTGCCTTAAAATCTCCACTTTTCTGTTTGCAGATACTTATTCGTTGCTGTCACAAGCAAACTGTATGGCACTGACGAGCGCGACATCACCCAAGAGTCAACACGATAAGCAAATTAAGGAAACTTTAACTTGAGGTTTTGGTTCTCTGAAACTGCTGCTTGAAAATACTGTATTTGCAATTGTTGCATAGTTTTTCATTTTTTTGTTTCAAAATCAATTTCCTACCAATGTTCAAGACATTCATTGTCATTTTATAATATTTTTTCTATTCTGGTGATTATCACGAGTGTATTTTAAACCTACATTCGCTTTATAAGCAAATCGAAACCTACATACATAAGAGACTATGTCAAGACTATGCCAACTCTATGCAAGTTCTATTTGAACTCTAGTGAAAGGCTGAGTATGCGATATGTTTTAACTACTCCAATACTATTAAAATCCTATTTGAAACCTATGCAAAGACTATTTGTTCTGTGTTTTCCCTATTTTAATGCTATGCAAAATATATGTCAACTTTAAGTGAAGGCTATGTTTATCATATGTTTTCTCTATTCCTAGGCTATTTAAATTCTAAGCAAACCCTATTCAAAAGCTATTTAACAAACTGTTCCCTGTTCCATTTTACTATGTAAAGTCTATTTCAGTCCTATGTGAAGGCTATTTATTTTCTATGACTTTTCTATAAGGTTGACTACGAGGTCTAAAATCTCTTTTCAAAAGCTAAGTAAATTGTATGTATACGCTATGTCGAAACTATGTCATTTCTTCCTTTATTCCTACCTTTAAAAACTGCATAGCTTTTAAGTAGGTTCCGTTTGACTAGCAAAAACATAGCATTTTCGATACAAATAACATAGCCCTGGCACAGAAACAACATAGGATCTGGTTAAAGCAATGTATGACTGATTGACATAGGTTTTACATAGCTTTGTGGCATAGCATTTGCACAGATTCTACATAGTGTCTGATTCTACAAGGGTAAGAAACTGATGAGAAGGGGCACATGTGTACTTGCATTAAAATAGTGGTCCACCATATCATTAATTATTGTGCTTGTTTCAGAGGAAACAGCCATTAATCTCTTGGCAGTACTTAGCCTCGTAGCAGTAGTTTCCTTAACAGTGTTTTTTTCTTTAATGGTTGCCTCACAATATGTTTTTGAATACGTTCAAGTTAATTAAAACAACATTAATAGATATAATAAGAGTTTAAGAATATACTTGGTTACATTTAAAATCATGTCGAAGAATCAGTGTTTTTGGTATTGTTTGTGCCTATTGTTAATTCCAGCCAGGATTATCATTAAAACAATCTTATGAAGGGTAGTGTCATAGTCTGACCTCTTATTTCTTTTGATTTTATTTTTTCTAGGTACATGTTTTGGTCAGACTGGGGTGAAGAACCCAAAATAGAGCAAGCTGAAATGGACAGCTCAAATCGCCGGGTTATTATCCGAAAAAATATTCACTGGCCCAATGGGCTAACAATAGACTACAGTGTACAGAAGATATACTGGACAGATGCAAATTTACATTATATAGACAAGGCCAATTATGATGGCACAAATCGCGAGAGCATATTCAGGTCTTCTAGACAATGTGTACTGGGACATCCTTTTGCTCTTACATTGTACGAAAATAAAATATATTGGACAGACTGGAAAACAAGAGGAATTCACTCGACAAATAAGAACAATGGACTGCAGTGTCCAGTTATTGTACCAAATACTGTTTCTCCAATGGACATTCGTGCCTATGAACCCAAGAGGCAGATGCCTAGACCTCGACCTGGTGAGTTTAATTTCAACTCTTGTTGTCTTGCTCATTTGTTTTCCTTGAGGTTACTTGTCGATCATTATGCTGAGAGCTGTGTACCAATGACCAGTTTATTACCTTTATCTCTTTAATGTGCCTTGTGACACATAAAAATGTAAGGTCTTAATGACCGGTTTATGCTAGTACATAATGTACTGTATGGGTGCCAAAATGGTTCAAATAAACCCTTTCATAACCTTTCACATTATTTGCTATCTTTGAGCAAGGTAAACTTGAATTCCAAAAATAATGGTCCAATTTTGTTATTTAAGACCATGCAACAGTTAGCTACATTTGTAAGGTTGACATTAGTAGTATTACTGTTGGTAAGTCTGTTGTGAACACAAAGCGGGTGGTCAGAAATCTGGTGTCCTGGTTTGATTCTCAGCTTGGTATACAGTCTACTCATATTAGCAAGCTCTGTAGCTTAGCCTCCTGTCATCTACGCAACGAGTCATCAGTCATATTCGCAAGTTCTTAAGCCCCAAGGAAACTAAAACCTTAGTGTATGCATTCGTCACTTCTCGCGTTGACTACTGTAGTAGCCTTTTGTATGGTCTACATGTACCTGCCTCTCAGCTTAACAAGGTTTAGCCGGTTTTAAACACTGCAGCAAGGCTTGTTTGGTGCGCTTCAGCAATATTACACCATTGATGTATGAGCTACATTAATTGGCTTCCGTTATAGCATCGCATTCATTTTAAGACTTTCTTATTTGCATTCAAGGCTATCCATGGCATAGCTCCTACATGCATTTACAACTTAGTTTCTCTGAAATCACAAGGCACATACATGTATTATTTACCTCAGATTGTCTGGTGGGATTCTGCTACCATTGCCAACATTTAGAACTAAGGTCACATTAGGCGATAGGTCCTTCCAGGTGGCGGTGTCCAAGTTATGGAATGCACTACCACGCTAGCTTTGTGACATTCCATACTTACATACTTTTAAACACCATCTCAAGATGTACCTTTTTAAGTTCGTTTATAGTGAAATGAATTTTAATTAGTTATGTATTGATATTTTAGATTTTTTATAGCATTGTATATATATTTTTCTTTTTTTTTTTTCGTATTGTAAATAGGTTTTTTTAATGCTTTTATTGCCAATTTAATGTACATTTGATCATTTTTATGAATACTAATGTACAATATATGTGATTAAATTATTATTATTATTATTATTATTATTATTATTATTATTATTATTATTATTATTTAGGCATATGTTTCTGGTTGTCTGTGACAATGAATGGCAATTAGAGTGGACTTGGATTGAACTTGAAAAAGCTGGGCCAGACTGTTTTCACATTTTAATTCTTTGCCTTCAAAAATAAAAAAAATGATGATTTCAGCACAGAATTGACTGAAAACAGTCATACTCTCGTGACATATATGTAGCCTAATTTCAAGTTGTTTGGCAGATGAGACTAGTAAGATGTCCGAAAATCTGCAAACATATATTGACAATGGTAATTTTATGAAAAAAATTGTTGGACTGCAAGGGTTGTGGTCCAGGTACATTTTGCATTAATACATAGATTTTATTTTGTTATTCAAACCACCATAAAGTCGCACTGTTAGGAGAGGAAATCCTCCCCCTACTCTCATCTCTGAGGATGACTGTGAAAAGCAATGGTGATGATGATGATGAATCGTGATGATGCTCATCATAATTTGGCGTCTACAGTGTATGGCAGAGATGTAAGGGATGTGGGTAGTAGTAATAATAATAATACTTTAATCATCCTTTCCCTATAGGGTTGTTTTTAGGGATAATGAAACAAATAATTTAAATGAAACATAAAATGGTTAAAAATCCCAATTCGATAGAGGCAAACCAGTTGGCTGTTTTACGAGCGTGGCCAAGAATTTGAACTTTAAACTAGACCAAGAACAAATCCAGCTCGGGTTCAGAGTGGGACTTGAACTCGGGGTCTCCGAATTACAATTTCCAAAGCTCTAACCACTCATCCACGCGGATTCATAAAGGCTTGGAATTTTACCATTTTGAGATACATGTAACTACTCTACCTACTTATTACAGGTGATAACCCATGCAATTCAAGTACCAATGGAGGATGCAGCCATTTATGTTTATTGAATGCGCGTGGTCATTCATGTGCCTGCCCAACTGGGGTAAAGCTTCTTCAAGATGCCAGAACATGTGAGCAAGGTAAGAATCGTTTCAAGCGAGCCAGTCATTTGGATATTGCAGCTTGTTTGGGTATCACATTACTACTACAGCTTGAAATACAGGTACATTTTTTAGGTGAGGAAGCACTTACTGGTAGTATCCTACAGGTAATCACCATCTTTGATTTTCAAAGAAATGGAAGACGAAAAATCTTGCTGTTCTATTCCCTACCTACTAATTACATATACCCAGGAACCTAAAATCTTAGTGATAACCCTGATTTGCTCTAAGAGCACAACTTTGCAGTTAGTTTTTTTTCTTTTGTTACAATATAAAGTGCTCCAGCTGTTTTGTTTGCTGCTACTGTCAACTAAAACCACACCTCTGAAGATGAAGGAAAAACTCACAAATTTCAGTTTTAATAGGTGAAAGGCTTCCTACATGAACTTCCAGTACTTCATTTAGATTCATTTTGTTACAGGTCCTGTACACTTCCTATTATTGGCACGTAAAGTGGATATACGGCGTATTTCACTTGACACACCTGACCTCACTGATGTTGTTCTGCCAGTTTCTGGTCTGCGACATGCAGTTGCCATTGATTTTGATCCAGTGGATAAATTTGTCTATTGGAGCGATGATGGAAAGCTTGAAATTAAGAAATCCAAAATGAATGGAACAGGTATTCTGCACATTACTTTGTCATTGTGTGGTCTTTTATATGTAATATGTATTTCGTCACAGATCAAACTCGAGGAAAAGATTCCAGTAGTATACAGTTCGAGTGGTTCAGTGCTCCAAGGTGTCACCTTTTTGGTTGCCATGACAAGTTGAAAAAGTTTGAGTGACTAAAACTGCAACGAAGGTAGCCAACTTGTCAACTGGGGTTTGCAGTCATGAGCAATTGCCTTTTAATAAATAATAATAATAATAAATAGGAAACTTATTTTGTGCATATACAGTAAAAATATTTTCATATGCGCGTCACAAACTATAAGATAAGAATAAGTCAATTAAAAGCTATCTTAAAAAAGTAAGTCAATTAAAAGCAGTCTTAAAAAATAAATATATAAATAAGTCAATGAACAGCTATATTTGAATGTTTCTGTTCTCCGCTCCCAAGCTGTTCCACAGTTTAGGAGCTGCCAAATAAAAGGCTCAGTCACCAAGTGTAGGTAGGCACTCTGCTTTGGCTGGTACCAACAAAGTTGCATTCCTACATGTAGTTAGTTCCTACATGTGTAATCTTTTTAAAGGTAGGGTGGTCAAATCATATGGGATTTTACTCTCAAAAGGTTAAATTGTGGTAAAAAAATGAAAATAAAAATAATGATAATAATAATGAAAGAAAAATAAAAAAACAATATGAATGCAATATAATCATTTCAAATGTAAGTATTATAGTGTACTCAGAGAGTAGTCAGGTGAAGACTGTGAGCCAGTGATAAATCATACTCCTTTGTTTACCTCTTCCTAGATGTTCAGGTAATAGTGAATGCTGATGTCAGACATCCTGATGGTCTTGCCATTGACTGGTTGGCACGAAACTTATACTGGACTGACACAGGTACAGATCGAATTGAAGTCAGCAGGCTTAATGGATCATCAAGAAAAGCCCTTATCTCTAAAGACCTTGATGAACCAAGGGCAATAACACTGTACCCTTCTCATGGGTGAGTTTTGTCAGTCTTACCATAACTAGGATGATGGTACTGTAAAGGTAAATACAATTCAGAATTTTGAGGGGAGCACTTCTCAAATTTGGGTGCCCAATTCTTTACCAAGGGAGTCAAAATGTGATAATGCGTGGTCTGAATAATTATCTGTAATTATTATATACTACTTATTAATGACCGAACAGACAGGGTGAATAAGTTATTTACTATATGGCCTGTTTAGCGCTATTTTTTGAAATGAATACAATAAAAAACACCACAAGTAATTTTCAACATCCATGCATAAGAGGTCATTTATTTCAAGGTCATGTTCACTGACCTGAAATGAACCTGGTAATATGACTGAAATTACAAGACACAGTTTCTTTGACAATGAGAATGTTGGACCTGAGCCTGTGATCAATTAACAACCAATAACTGATCAGCAGATAACTTTAAAAGAGTATCACCTCAGTGAGTCTTACACTTGAGCCCACAATACAGTCATGTGACAGCAGATAGCCTTTCTTGACAGCTGTCAATTGACCATAATATGGATGTCCACTCTCAAGTTTTGTGTTTAAAAACACCTGCAGATTGTATATGCCTTGGACACTACGCTACATGCAGTAATGGCCAGTCATTACAAGAAAATCTTGGCTTAGCAGCCAATTAAAACGCATATTGTAGCATATTTTATTTTACTGTACTGTAGGTATACTATTGTAGCCGCGTATAATAAATACCTGTAATTTATAAGGGTCCAAGCAGCATCAACCAAGGTCACTTCCCTACAAAACAAAAGGAAAGTAGACCCCCCCCCCCCCAAGAAAAAAAAACAAAAAAACAAAAAAAAACTTTCTAGCTGTTCAATTCCAGCTTTCTAATTGGATATACCTGGCAACTTGAAATCTTAGTGGTGGCCATGCAATTTGATCTGGGATGCTCTAATGTCGACACCTACCGTTGAATCATACTGTTTACATTTGTGTTTTTTTTAAGGTAGGAAAGGAAATCTTATACATCTTCTTGAACTGAGAATTGTTTCTTTTCTAGCCACATGTACTGGACTGATTGGGGAAAACATCCAAAGATTGAACGAGCAGAACTGGATGGTAGTCATCGTATCACTTTGGTGAACACATCGGTGGCTTGGCCTAATGGCATTACCATTGATTTCCACGAACAAAAACTCTACTGGGTTGATGCCAAGTTGGACAAAATTGAAATCATGAATCTTGATGGAAGTAATCGTAGGGTAATTCTTGATCATAAACTACCACAGGTGTTTGGATTTACTGTGTTAGGAGATCGGTTGTTTTGGACAGACTGGCAAAGACGTGCCATTGAGAGTGTCAACAAAAAGACTGGCGACAATAGAAAGGTGATCATTGACAGTCTACCTGATTTGATGGGATTGAAGGCTGTCAATCTTAGCCTCTCTCATGGTAAGATAATGTTATATTTGTTTTGATTACGTTAAAATTGATAATTTAATGTGTTCAACTCTTGCCAGTGACCTGTCTTTGTTGGATGTAATGGAAGTCCAGAAGGTTGTTATAGTGTCTGGCAGTGTCCACCTCTAGTGTCCCTCTCTATGCCACTCTTAGCTCAGTAAAGCCAAGGATTGTTGTCTTGGCCTTGCCTTGTCAGAGTGTAGTTAAAGTGTTGTGATTAAGGTGTTTAAAGGTTTTTAAAGTGCATTTGTATCTCTACCTGTACAGGTAGAAGAGAGTTTGTTTGGAGTGCATGTACACGTTTTTGAACATTTACACATTGAGTATTAGAAAACTTGCGTATTAGCTTGCAATCTCTATCAGAAGCTCCTCTGACGTCCTTGTTGCTACAACCTCGGACAAAACTTGTGGAGGCATCCGTGTACCACAGAAATACCAATTTTTTTTATCTGGGGAAAAATGGCCATTTTTCCTCTTCCCTTATCCAATTTTGTTTATGGTAACATGAGAAATTACAGTGTATACACGCACACACAAAAAAACAACAAAACAACACTGAATAGGGAGTGGGGAGGGTGCCTACTTTTTTCTGTTTAGAAAAGATGTTAGGATGGTTCAAAAATTAGAAAATTGATGCTACTGTGTCAAGAGTTTTGTTGTGGCAAATTCATCTTTTTTTCAGTTGAGGTTACGTTGTTAACTTGGTCTTAAATTGATCAATATATCTGTTGGTGTGGTTACATTGTTTAATTGTATCATTATTCCTGAAAAGCTCCTTAGAGGAAGGGGATGTGCTGTAATAACAAAATTGTGCTGTTGTTTCAGGCTCAAATCCTTGCCAGCATAACAATGGAGGTTGCAGTCATCTGTGTCTGTACAGGCCATCAGAAGTAAAGTGTGAATGCCCTGATGGAATGGAGCTGCTTGCCGACAAGAAAAACTGTATATGTAAGTAAATACCTGTGCATCTGGACTGATAGTGGTGTGCTGATCTTTGATAACTTTAATTGTGTCCGCATGCGGATCTGCTTAAGGCTTGTCTCACTGTAAACATTGTGTAAAGAGATTATTATTATTTAATAAAATTAATGATAAGTACTTGCTAGTCACAATGAAGCTATGACCATTTACAGTGCCTGTAGGAAGATAACAGGCTACGGCTCATAGATGTTGCAATATCATTGACACCAACTTCAGAACAATTTTAATCTGGACATTTCCCTCTCATAAGTGGGACTGCATAACAGGATCCATGAAGACATTAGGCTTTCCCTTCCTTTGAATTTATCTTAAATTAGTAAGGGTAACACTTTAATCATTATAAACATCAACAATGCAACTGCTTTTTTTTTTCAGTGCCAGAAGCATTTCTGTTGTTTTCAAATCCTAAAGATATCAGGAGAATCTCTCTTGACACCAATAATGATGCAGTGATTCCATTGGTTGGTGTCAAAGAGGCAAATGCTCTAGACTTCAATGTACAGGAGATGCAAATTTACTGGACAGATACATTTCTCAAGTCTATAAACAGAGCTTTCCTCAATGGAAGCCAGATTGAACACTTGATTGTTGTGGACTTGCCTCACCCTGATGGTTTGGCTGTAGACTGGATAGCCAAAAACCTGTACTGGACAGACTCTAAACACCAGAGAATAGAGGGGGCAAGACTTAATGGACAGCACAGGAAGATGTTGATTTGGAGGGACTTGTGGGAGCCGCGTGAACTTACTGTCAACCCAGTTTCAGGGTAAGCAGGCAATTGACGATTGAAATTATGTTGTTAATCCGTCCATCACAAAGTTATGTTAATGACTTGTGTAAGATTTATTTACATGCATGTACACATACATATGCCAGGTTCATGGCTTCAACTAGTTTGAAACGAACTGCCTATTTTACGTGTACTATTTTACATGCAGGTCTGGGTGTAGTGTTGTGGGTGCTAGAATGTTCAGTTGGTGTTTTCCTTTGACCTAAATGGCAAATGCTTACTGATGATGTCACTTGAGGTGGTTCGGATTTGCAGGTGGAATTGCCTTAACTAATTCATAAGGGACAAAACATAACATTGATATTCTTAACTTATCTCTTATGTCATGGGTTGATATAATGTCATGGTTCATGGAGAGAATTTTTGTCAAAATTGTGACGACTTCCTCAGTATAATTACTGAATGATGCAAGAGCTTACACTTAGGCCTAGTTCAGACGCCGCTCCACTCATGTGCCGAACCTAACTGATGAATTAAGATGAATTAAGTACGGCAAAAGAACGGCGTCTGAATCAATTTGGTACGGCAGTTTTAGTTTGGTGCGGCAAAAGCATTAAGTTCTACAGAGTCTGTCGAATTTTTGTCGAACTTAACTTAGGTTCGACACACGGTACGCCGTCTGAATCAGATGTCGAGCCAGTGTCGCTCCAAAGTCGAACTTGTTCAGTTAGGTTCGGCACATGAAAAGTACGGCGTCTGAACCAGGCCTTACTCTGCACTGAAGAACCACTTTGCTGATGCGCCACCCCACCACTATGTCATTTTATATGTTTCTTTATGACTGATCACTCTTATTTGTGCAATAGACATATGTACTGGGCAAATGGTGGGAGGGAGCCAACAATAGAAAGAGCAGACTTGGATGGCTCCAACAGACACACCGTGATTGTCAATGTCACACGTCCAACTGGCTTGACAATTGACTATTCATTGGGGCTCATTTTCTGGGTTGATATTGAGAACCAGGTTATTGAGTGTGCAAACCTAGATGGAACAAACCGTCGAGTAGTTGCGTCAGGTCTTGCCATGCCTTTTGCCTTAACACAGTACAAGGATTATATTTACTGGACTGACCATGAGCTTAAGTCAATCTATCGTGCCAACAAGACAAATGCATTGGACCAGACAAGAATCAAATCCCACACTGATGACATTACGGATATTCTAGTGTTTCACAGCAGTAGGCAAGAAGGTTTGTGTATAATCATTATTTTGATACTGTCATCCCTACACTGTTGTCTCTATATTTATTTCCTGTGGTACTGAATTTTTAGGACAACATGACCATTATTTTAACCTGATGTATGTATGTAGATAGGAAAGGTACAAATGAATTTACGGTTGAAGAGAGTTTTGAAGTTTAGTACGTGTACATGTAGGCAACTTAATTCAGCAAGGGTCGTCCTCAACCTACTCTAAAGTAGCAGTAATCACAGATTAATAAAGTGCAGGTGAGATTCCTCATGCTTGCAGATAATGCGTGGTTTAGGCAGGTACAAAAGTCGGACCGGATCAACTCGGACCGCCAGTCCGGGTCGGATCAACTCGGATCGACTCGGACCAACTCGGATCGAGTAAAAAAATAAAAATAAAATAAAATTGGACTCGGATCAACTCGGATCATAAAAAAACCAACTCAGATTATAAAAAGAAAAATAAAATCAGTCGGTATCACTTAACTTTCACCCGCCATTTTGTTTTTTCTCACGAACTCGTGGTTGCGTAAATTAATTTTATTTTTATTAATTTTAATGATACACTAGTGAGTAGCACACATACACTTCCAGTGAACATTTTCAACTTGGAAGGAGGAGAAACCATGCTCGCCCGGGACAAAGGAAATTTCCATGCCCTAGGCAAGAATCGAACTCGCGACCCTTCGGTTGAGTGGTTGGAACGTCCGATAAACATGTGGTATTCGGGGGGTCGTGAGTTCAATGCTCGCCCGAGGTACGAAAATTTTCGTTGGCCCCAACGGGCATGATTTCTCTTCCTTCCAAGTTGAAAATGTTCACTGGAAGTGTATGTGTGATGCACACTAGTGTATCATTAAAATGAATGAAAATAAAAATAAAATTAATTTACGCAATTAATTCGTGAGAAAAAAACAAAATGGCGGGTGAAAGTTAAGTGATACCGACTGATTTTATTTTTCTTTTTATAATCCGAGTTGATCCGAGTCCAATTTTATTTTATTTCTATTTTTTTATTCGATCCGAGTTGGTCCGAGTCGATCCGAGTTGATCCGACCCGGACTGGCGGTCCGAGTTGATCCGTTCCGACTTTTGTACCTGCCTCCATGGTTTGGCAATTGGGAATGTGTGTGATGGAAATTGCAAGCAGCTCTGCTTTGCAATAAATTTACAACCTTAAATACACATAGTTAATAGCATGTGTACGTAGATGCATTAAAAAAAGTGATGATACTTCAAAATTAAAAGACTACGGAGTATGCGCAAGGAAAAATTGATGTAATTGAATTTCCTCAAAAGCTCCTGTACTAGGACTGGATCTCCCATCATGTATTGCACTATTACGTGTAAATGAAAAGAAATTTCATGATGTGTTCACAGGGGAATCACGTGAAGATAATGCACGTTTAACTTGTTTTTATTCAGGAATTCATTTGTAAACTTTTTGCTATTTTTTTTTTAAAGATGTTTGCAAAGGACTTAAAAGGCGTTTTATGCCTAAATCGCACCTTAGACAACCTCTCTGTAAGCAAGAGTTAAAACAAAAAAGAAAAAGAAGTTGTTTCCAGGTTATTTCGGACCTTGTTTGGTGAGCTTTGCCTAACATGTTTGCCTGTTTATTTAGGATGGAATTCCTGTGCCAGGCATAATGGTGGATGCAGCCACCTTTGCCTGGCTAAACCAGGCAAACGAATGGTGTGTTCCTGCCCAACTCACTACACCCTGTCGTCAACAGACAATAAGACTTGCAATGCTTAGTATTCTCCAACGTGAAACAGTTTGTCACAAACAATTACATGTAAAGGGAATCCCTATTTCTAAAGCTCTGAGTTGCCCAAATCTCCAAACCGATACTGTCTTCCTGCCCAACTCACGGCTTAACTGAAAGACGACCAATAACATCTTTCATTTCATTTCATTTAGTTTTTCCGTTCCCTTATAAATATTACAAGACAATCGTTATTGCTTGAGTCATAGAAAGTTTACAATACGCAATAAAATACAGTCAAGATCATTACAGAATGTACATTTGAATAAGTTTTTCACAAAAAGAAGGAAGAATGAAGAATGGAAAGGAGAGGGGCACGTCTAGGGTCAACTAATATTGTGCCCCCGAAATAACGTAATACACCACATTATAGCGCGACCTTATTGGCCCGTCAGGTCAATATCCAGAGTTAAATACCATCAACTGACATGATACAACTCACTTTGACTCTGAAGATGCCTATTGCATACATGTAGGTTTTCAAAACGTCTGTCACTGTCAACAACAGTCCTATTGAGGACTATGCAAATCCTGACGATCATGCTCCTCTTACTTACAAAAATGACTCCTGGGTTAAGACCTTTCACATTAATACTGACCTGACTTCCTTACACCTCACTACAGCATTTTGCCCAGTATCCGGACACTTCAGTTTAACATTGAAATAGCTTACCTTTGTTAGACACAAGAGCTCTGAAATTTGGCCCAGAGAAAATCTATTTAGTCCTTAATGTGACGAAAGACAGTTTAACTTTTTTTGCCTTTGTTTCCATCGCGAAATTAATATTTTTGCAGAGCTCCTATGTTGCCCAGTATCCGGACACAACAATAACAACGTAATTTTACATAAATTTCGACAGGCAAGCGACTTATAAGCTTCTCTTGCAGTTGCAAAGTAGTCTGGCAATCGATGCCAAAAATATAACCTAGCATCGTGAAATAAAACCTAACAAATGACTGGGGTATGGTGGGGAACGCGAGCGGCTGTTAGATAGTATAATTCGTACTTCCTTGTCTAACGTTGGTCTAGGAACTTGCTCACTGATTTAAGGAAGGCATCCTTGGACATGCCGAAGCCGCTTGGGGAAGGGACCTCAATGCGACGGTCAAAGGTCAGTCTCCTATTTAGTCTGACCTACAGTGTTGATTTCTTCATGCTCAGTCCCTACAGACCCTACAATAAGCCTGCTTTTCTAGCGCTAATTCCTCCTTCTTTTTACATCTCTCGATCCCTTTGTGACATTTTTCAGACCGTTGCAACCCCTTTCTAGCAGTCACAACTGGGGAAAGTATGAGAATTCCAGGTTCAACTCCGATGCTTTTGCTTATATATAGAAAATGTAGTCACGCGAAACAAGCGGCGCACACGAAATCAAGTCGCTTCCGAATGAGTGAAGAAAATTTCCGTACGGAGTTGAGTAGAATTACATTTTACGACTATATCATATATTCTAAGCTTTAATTATAGTTATAGATATGAAATAAATCTTATCCGGATAATGTACACAGCTAATTCATCGATTATGTACTGCAAAGAAAAAACTGTTAGTGGACGTTTCTGGGCTCCGTTATTCCAAACAAATCGAATTTCAAGAAGAATTAATAAACTTTCTGAGAACCTGACTTCTTTAAGTATCTTCAATTTAAATATAAAACCGTTTCTTGGAAAATATCACATATTACCTACCTTTTTTGAGCAGCACTAATTTTACTGTGCAGTAAACAGCGTAAATATTAGCCATGAAATGTTTATTCAGCTGAACAGAACGGCGTCTTCTGCGACTGTTTCGCAAGCTTTCAATTCGCCAGAACCTTCATCTTAAAGCTGAAATGTCCAGCTTTCATTCGAAATACTTCGTTTACTGATAACTGAAAAGGGCGCCTCAAAAATTGATTTTTTTTGTTCTAAGTGTCCGGATACTGGGCAACATACTGTACGCTATCTGTAAATTTATTTCATCCCAATCTTTCAAACTACTGCATGTAGAAATGTAATGAACGTCACTGTTATCCCTGTGATGGCAGGATCAAAGTCTTACAATCCTTCTCTTATTTTTTTACAGCTCCTCGAGTATTCATGCTCTTCAGCACCACAACTGACATTTGGAGAATCGTATTCAACTCATCAGACAACCTAAAAGTCGTTTTACCTGTGCGTGGTCTGACGGATGTTCGTGCTATTGATTATGATGTCAATAGTCACCTCATCTACTGGATTGACAGTGCGGCAAAAGAAATAAGACGCTCTTTTCAAAATGGTAGCAGTGCTAAGACGATAGTCCTTGGAGAAGATTCTTCGCCTTACGATCTGGCTATTGACTCATACGGACAACAGCTGTTTTGGACAGACAATGTGAAAAACAGCATTAACGTTTATAGCTTAAGAAAAGGGGTGTCTATGGGTGTTGTCTTCCATGAGAGAGGTGTGCACCCACGATCTATTGTGCTTTATCCAGAGATGGGGTGAGTGAATTCTTTTTAATGCTGTTTGATTTATTTTATTTTCATTGGGCCGTCGACAATGGGCTATTGTATTTAATATCCGTACCCCCTCCCCTCTCCACAGTTGAAGACGTACCTTTTCTTCTTGCCCTAAAGATTAAAGATAAAATAAAATTGCATTCACCCCTGAAGACTTCCAAAATATACATAAATATATATTCTGATATCTGATTGCGGGACTGTGGGAGCACTCGCTTTACTTCGGCATGACAGAACACGACTTTCGCACTGCGAGAGTAGTTTTTCAAGTAAGATATTTAGTGGGTCGGGTATTGCAATCGCTATTTCTTTCCACATAAACCTCTAAAAGCGTAATTCTAATCAGTTTTACCCTTTTCAGACAAATGTTCTTTACCAATGAAAAACCGAAGAAGAAATCCATCGTGCGTGCAACAATGGATGGTGCGTACAAGGTTACACTCTTCAGCGCGGCATCTCCAGGGGATTTGGCAGTGGACAAGGCGAGAAACAGACTTTACTGGACAGACACTACTATGAAAAGGATTGAGTATGCCGATCTTACCGGTAGGGGTTCGCTCCTAAATGCATTGTATGATTGCCACTCTTATTAACATGTTGCATATCTTGTTAAAAAGAAGAACAACACCACCAACAACAGAAACAACAACGAAAAGATTTTTCAATTAACAAAGCTTAGATTAGAACCAGTGACAATAGACTAAGTACCCATTGGTTGGCAAAAATAAGACATTTTAGTACAGAAACATGTGAAATTTCTTGGTGTAATCAAAAGCGAAGGAAGGAGAAAGTTTAATGGACGTTTATTTAAAATATTTGGAAGTGGTTTTCTTCTTCTTTTTAAATAGGCCAATTTTCTGTTGCTAATGTTCGTTATTTTATCAAGAACGCAGTCCGCGTTCAAGTACGAAAAAAACAAATAAATAAATAACAAGTCTGTTGACTAGTTCGTTTTTTGGCGGCCATTTTAGATCGTGATTAAAATAAAGGTTTAGGGAACTGCACCCTCTTCTTCCTCTTATTTTCAACTCTTCTCTCTTGATGTCGGATGAAGAACTTAACGCAAGTTTGAAGTGAACGCCAACAACAATTCTTACACTTACAAAACTATACTAGTATTTGAATTGTGTCTTCAGTATTTAACACATGGAGCTCACAGTTGAATAAATATACCTTACAGGAATGAACCGGGCCACACTGATTGAGACGAATGTGTTACAGCCTGTTGGCTTAGCAGTCCATGGAAGTTATGTGTACTGGATAGATCGTGAGTCCCGCAATGTCATGAAAATCAGGGAGGATGACGTTCGTGGCCGAACAGTGCAAGCAGCTATTGATGATTTATCTGACATGATTGTCGTTGATACACTAAAAACATCAGGTGTGATAGTTCTTTCATTTTACACTTCTTCTTGATGGCGATTTTTTTTATACTTGAAATACTTCAAGTGATTATAATTAAGGATTTTATTGTAGTATTGCTGGCCAGTATGTAGGGTGGCTTCGAGGGCTTATACAGCGTACAGGACGACGGCAACGACAGCGTCAAGAAAGCTGAGGTTTATTGAGCCAAACAATCTCTTTGTTTTTGAGTCACTCCGTTTAGTACATTTTCTGACCGCCCTCTGTACAACTGCGGCGTTAGGTTACCTAGCAGGTGTGGGGGAAATAATGGTACGATGCGAATACGAGTTATCGTGAGTTCGAAGTAAATAACCAATAATGAGAAAATTGGATAGGGAATAAATGCAAGTAACATGTACACTACAAAACGTGTTATGACTAATACACAGGGCCCAAAACAACGGCCGGTTAACGGACTATGACTGTTTAGGGAGTTGACCGGTCAACCTTTGTCTTGCCGTTCATGTTGACCGGTCACATTAGATCGAATTGAAAATGAAATAAATTAAAATTTCCACGCTGTTCAGTTGTTATCAGTTTGTAGCGAGTCCCTGTGTATTGCGGAACTTTGATCTGTAATCCTGGGTGAAATGCAACTAGAACCGTTGTTTACAATTCGCGCATTGAAACAGACATTAAGCATTCATGCTAAACAAAATTAAACACATTTTCACTGTTATTAGTTAAGCAACGACTTTTTTCAGGGCTTTTGATAAGTCGCAGAAAATAATGTCAAATGTTACGGGATTTTCAGACAGATTCGCCAGGTGACTTCTAGAAAGCGATCGATTTTGCGCTGATTTGCATTGACGGGTGTGTTTAAGAGATAATCAATTGCTATTTTACGATCGATCGATCGATCGATCTATGTATCTATCTATGTATCTATCTATCTATCTATCTATCTATCTATCTATCTATCTATCTATCTATCTATCTATCTATCTATCTATCTATCTATCTATCTATCTATCTATCTATTTATCAACAGCCAATGACAAAGCTTTTAACATGATTACTAGTGCCCAGTTTTCCGCGACATAATTTATGCCTGGAAGGTTTGAAACGTTGTTCGCTCATTGTGGTGATGACGTTTACGGAATTAAACAACCCCAATAGCCAAGATAAATTTTTAAATATGTTGTATAGACATGTATTTGATAAGATTTCTAGCAAATTTTGCTGGGTTTCATGGATTTACCTGAATTTCGCGGCTCCGCGACCCACGCGAAATATCAGAAGCCCTGTTTTTTGCGCATACATAACGCCATTTTTGTTTCATGGTCCCTTGTTTTAAGAGACATTTATCTAATAAGTTTGACCGGCCAGAAATGATACGTGACCGAGCTAAAATGAATTTGGGCGGTCATCATGTCCGGAGACTCTCCGCAAATTTTTTCCAGCCCTGATACACAGTGCTGGACACTATTTAAACTGGACTGAAAACAATAAAGACTACATGGTTTTTAAAATAGTTTCAGTGTTTCGGACTGCAGTACACTTTTTTGCGACTTGTCAGGCGTTAAAACATGGTTCAAGTTATCGATGGTAAATTTGTATGGAAATCATCTACCATGATCTGAAGGGAAACAAAAATTACTTTGAATTAGCTGGAGATTCAAGTTATCGAGGGTTCGAGTTACCGAGGGTAAAATGATAGTAAATGTATGAATGAAATCCAGGGGAAATCGATTTTGGTTCGAGTTAGCCGCGAGGGTTCGAGTTATCGGGAGTCGACTGGATTTTTAGTCAATTATAATGAGCCTAGCTACCTTACTGGTACTTGATTTCGCGGGGTTTTATTTTCGTGATTTCAAGAGGCAAGTATGAAGAAAGGCACTAAATTTCTCGATTTAGGCGTTCAAAACTTCTTTTAATTTTTGTAAAAAATTCTAATTTTTTTCACAAAAATTAGACTAGTCATACTGGAACAGGCAACGTGTGAAATTTTTTCGAATGAACGTTAAATAAATTCAATAATTACAACTAAATGGAGCTTACTAGTAAAACCAGTTAATTCGTATTGTCGATAAATATCATGTATTTTTTTGCCATTAGAAGCTGAAGGGTTTTTTTTTTTCTGTGAGGTTTTAATTTTCTACATAGTATGTAATTTTGCGTGGCTTTGTGCTTAAATTTCGCCAGGATTTATAGTCGGGGGTCTTTAATTTCACGATTTTTTTTTACAATCACGAAAGACGGGAAATTTAAGACCCACGAAATTAAGTACCAATAAGGGATGTGGAAATTTCGTATATTAGCTGGAACCAAGTTTTTGGTGGTCTTGATGGAGGACAAGGTGTAATGGTTATTCCGTTTGGATTTTGTAGTTCACCACCCTTGTTTCATGAAGCCTTGTTCTCATATCTGCTCTGTTGGTGTGCACGGGCATGCTCAGTGTTCTTGTCCCATGGATATGTTTCTTGCTGAAAACAATTCTACTTGCAGAGGTTAGTTGTCTTATCACTACTATGAGTGACAAAATAAAAAAGTGAAATGATTTACAATAAAGAAAGGAGCACTATTAATTTTACTGTTTGTATAAACTAACTGAGCAGTGTACATCTATATCATTGCAATGATTTAGCACCTGCCATTTAAGACAATGAAAAGTTGCCGCCAAAATGTACGAAATTTATCAAGAAAATTATTCTTTAACAGCTCTGAAGACGTGCAGACCAGAGCAATTTACTTGTTCCAACGGACAATGCATCCCTCAAGGCTGGATCTGTGATAACAGCGAAGACTGCACTGATGGCTCCGACGAACAAAACTGCAGTAAGTCCACATGCGGTGATTTATTTGTGGGAGTACCCTTAATCTACTGTATTTTGCCGACTCCTGCGGGATCCCCGCTATTTTCGTAGTAGTGGTGTTCGCTTTATTGCAATTTCGTCGTACCGAATGTGTTGGAAGAAATGTGGCCATTTTTGACCCTTGTGTTCGCTTAGTTAATATGGTTTGGTTTAACTGGTGTGTTATGCGGTAACTTGCCTAAAATGGCTCCGACGAATTATGTTGCGTGTGTTATTTATTCTACATACTATTATGACGTCGACAGTAGCTTTTTAAAAGAAGTAAAATATATCAATAAACTAGTAATAACCAGAAGGTAGGGAGTACTGGCGAGATCCATCGCTCTTTCTTTCTACTCTGCGTTTCGTCGATTTCATGCAATAGAAAGTCGAAACGCGCGTGATTGAATTGTGAGTGACAGACAGTCCAAACCGGCTTGATTGTATTGCGTTCTATCCTTTCCATTCATTCTTAGTGAAAGTCCCAAGGAACGCTGGCTGCGTATTTGCCGCGCATGCGTAATGGCAACTTGGAGATGAGGATTGCGGTCTGGTCACCCGCAGTAAAATTTTATTTTTGGTAAGATTCTCAGACCGGAATACTGACTATCACTTTGCAATTTGACTCCTAAACAGCAAAATGCCCCAAAGGCGAAGTGAGATGTGATGGAGGAAAATGCATCAGTGTGACAAAACTTTGTGATGGTAACACCGACTGCGAGGACGGCTCGGATGAGGAGCCGAACAATTGTCGTAAGTCTAACGCTTCATAGTTCTTGTTCCTATAACCTTTAGCATCAGCGTGCACATTCTCTCACTGTTCTCAGTACACTTCCAAAAATTCTGAGTTAGAAGAATTTATTTAACAATCAAAGCCTTTTGGTGACGTTTCCTGAAATTCTAGAAGCGTGTGATGTTTGATAAGCAGTTATCTTTAGTCAAAATAACAACCGGAAGTAGATATCTCGCTCGTGCAGGCAAGGTTGCGATGGAGATTTCCTCCTTAGATTTTTGTTCGGCGATTTGCTGCTGGGTGTCTAAACGCTTTGCCCAAAACAAATTCGCCGTCTGGTTAGCTCAGTAGGTAGAGCGCTGGTCTGCCATATGGGAGGACTTGGGTGCAAACCGCGCCCGGATTAACAGTCATCATCATCATCATCATCAATCTTTATTTATACACGAAATCGTATCATTTTACATGGTCTTCCTAGGAATCGTGTTTAAAACTAGACTAAAATACTAAGACTAAAAGACTAAGGAACTATTGACTATAATGTTAAAAATACAAAAACTTAAAATACAAAAACAGTCAGGGTCTTCACCTAATTTGAAGATCTTGTCTCAAACCAGATGACCGCTCCATTACGCGGTGACCTTAACCTGTAGGCCTGGTCTCCTTCATCCTTCTTTATCAACTTGGAAGGGGACGAAATGAATCCAAAAGGCTGTTCGAAAAGAGTAGGAGACGTAGACCCCGGTGGTGTGGTCTACATACATACATACATGTTTTTTTTTTTATTTGGAGTCTTATACAATAAATAGTATATCAACTATTTCCAAATAACTAAAATTTCAAACAACAAAAATTCCTAACCATATATGACGGATAAGTTCTTAATTCATTAAGGCCTACCTCTCATGGTGGTGGGTGGGGGAGGGGGAGGGGGGGTCAGGGGGGGGGCAGTTACGTGCCCGAAGAAGTAATAAACTAATTCCCCACGTACTCATTGTTTTGTTTTGTTTTTGTTTTTGTTTTTGTTTTGTTTTGTTTTTCTTTGTAGCACTTAAATGTGCTGATGATGAATTCCCTTGCGTCACGGTTTGCATTACAAAGGATTGGGTCTGCGATAACCATGATGATTGTGGTGACAATGCTGATGAGATAGATTGCGACGTCATAACTGGTATGTATCTTCTCTGCTAAGTGCTTGCCAACACAGTGTTTTCCTTGATGAAGGATAGAGATACCGTTGGCACTCAAAATATTACATTCAATTGTTTTTAAGCTTCGATCACCTCTGTCAAACCTTGGGCCCGGTGCTACTGAAGTATCTGTGTTAAGCTACGGACGGGCAGCTGCAACCTGTTTTGCAACATACTTAAGTAACATAATTAATAATTAATGAAGGAGGCTGAGTATCTTATGAAGAATTATGGAGATTTAGGAGGGTGCTATCCGTCGAGGCCGCAGGCCGAGGGGGATAACACCCTCCGAGACCTTCATAGTTCTTCATGTGATACGAATGGCGAATTCAATAATTTTTTTATTATTCATTCAAAATAATTGCTAGTTTAAAAACGTACCTAAAACATGCTTACCTCCATCGATGGTTAAGTTCATCTTCGATTGTGCACGTTTAGGGTTCTTCAGGTCCGCAAATAATCTCCAAATAGCAGATGTCGCCCTTCGAGTTGTCTTCTTGTTGTTCTTGCCATGTTTTTTAGCCATTATTTCGCCTAGTTCTTAGTCTTGAAACGAGTGAAAGGAACGGCATTTTTGTTTTCACAACCAAAACAACTCAACCTCTTCCCCAGGTCTTCTCAGTTAACGTTACATTAACCTGCAAGGAAGCTGCACTTTTGACGTCGTCGGTTGATTAATCGCAAAATTCTTCCAAATTTAGTCATCAGTAGCTGGTTATGGTGAATTCTGCGTGTACTTTAAGCCAATCAGAATCGGGGAAATATTTTGAATGAATAATAAATGGAGTTAACGGACACTGTCAGATTATGTCTCGAAGCGTCAGACTTTGTACCTTTCTACGGTAGCAATCTCATAGTGAACTTACGCAGTAGGACGGTTGAGGAAAGAAGACAACAAACCTTGTGTGACAGGCGTGACAATAATTATGGTTTGAAAAAAAAACTTTAATCCACCAAACTTCACCTTTCTTTAAACAGAAAAAGAACACAGTAATGTTAAGTGAAGATCACGACAAAACACGCAACTAACAGCTCTGTTACATTTGTCACGCCTAAACGTTTACGTCTTCTTCTTTCTGCCGTCATGTTGCGTAAGCTCACTATTTTAGGAAAACAAAAGAAAAACAGTGCGAGAAATACGACTACAATACGTGCATCGCGGCCATACTTTTTTGACAGCTAGTCATTCACAGTTGCGTTATTTTTGTTATTTTTTTAAATTAGTAGGCAGGATCGTGAAAACAATGGCTTCCTTGCGGGCGTTCCCCTCCTCCCTCCTATCGACTTCTATCGGAAATCGATATTAATCGAAGTCACAACTTTTTTTTTTCTATCCATTGATATCGGAAATCATTATTCATCGATATTTGATATCGATGGCTATCGATTATTATCGATTATAGGTTTATCGATTAACTACGTCTGACATATTTTAATGTGCAATACTATGCGGTCACATCGCACAGTTCTGGCTCGATTTTTTTAAATGATTTTTAATCTTTATTTTTCTAGTAATATTCCTACAACAAGCTGGTAAAAATAGATTAAAAAACTCACTTTGCTATATTATCCCTCAACAGCAAAATGCCCTAAAGGTGAGCTGAGATGTGATGGTGTAAAATGCATTAATGTTACGAAACGTTGCGACGGCGAAGCCGATTGCGTGGACGGTTCGGATGAGGCGGAGAATAATTGCCGTAAGTCTGAAACTTCATAGTCCTTGTGTCCTTAACCCCTTACATCAGCATGCATATTCTACTCACTGTTCTCAACCCACTTATTATTATTGTGACGAAAGGGAATTTCTTCGACAATCAAGGCCGTTTTTATGACCTTTCCTTTATTCTGGTGCTCTGACTGTGTGATGTTTCGAAAGCAGTAATCAAATATAATAGACTGTGACGTCAGTGAAGCCAAGCATGTTCCTTCTTAGTGCTTGCTTAGTGCTTTGTTGTCTTGTAGCATGGGGATGCCGTTAGCTCCTCAAAAGAAGTAAAATTCCTGTTTTTAAAGCTACAGTCAACTCTTTCTGGCGATGCATCGCATAGCATAGTTCTGGCTCGATAAGAATGATTGTCGTGAAGCTGCATTGAAAGAGTAAATTTAATGTTATACTTTATCGGCCCACACCATTTACCAATTTGGTGGACATCTCATCTACATCCCTTAATAATAATAATAATAATAATAATAATAATAATAATAATAATAATAATAATAATTTACCAATTTATATAGCGCTTATTTACATATTCTGATCAATAGCGCTTTACAATCATATTTTTAAGAGAAAACGAAAATACATTACCTTGAGAATAAAATAAACTAAGTTACAAACTATAAAAAATACTTCTTAAAAAGATAGGTTTTAAGTCGAGATTTAAAACTGTTAAGTGATGTTGTTTGACGAAGCTCCACAGGTAGGCCATTCCAGAGTTGCGGAGCTGCTGCTCAAAATGATCTTGCTCCCAATGTTGTAAGCTTCTTTCCCTATAGTACCTTTACTTTAGATTTCTTGTTTTAGGAAAACAAAAGAAAAACAGTGCGAGAAATACGACTAGAATACGTGCATTGCGGCCATACTTTTTTGACAGCTAGTCATTCACAGTTGCGTTATTTTCGTTATTTTTTTAATTAGTAGGCGGGATGGCAAAAACAATGGCTTCCTTGCAGGCGTTCCCCTCCTCCCTCCTCCCTCGCGCGTGGTCTCGCGCCCTAATTACCTTCCCCTTCCCTTTTGAACGCCTGCCACGTAGGCTAATTTAACCTAGACGTAGTTCTTTTTTAATGCGACTCGCTGAAATCATAAGAACACTGATTTTGTTTTTTATTTTGCTCCATATTTTCGGAGTTGCTACAGCGACAGAGAGTTATTTTCTTCCACTTTCGCAGCAGTTTTTTTCCTTATTATGAACGTTAACTGCGCTTAAGCTAAAAAAACAAAACAAAGAGCAATTTGTTCCTGTTAGTGTTTTATTCCTTTAGTATTTCATCAATGAAAAGAACTGCATAATATCACAACTGAATGGCTCAATAATACCGTATGGACAACATCGTGTTAATGTTGAACTTCTACCGAATAATGACTTAAGCCTTTTCCAATAATAATCGATGGTGTAATGTGAGGAAACTTTCCGATGCCAAGGATAAGTCTTGCTGCTGCATTTTGTACACGCTGTAATTTATCGATCTGCGCCTTTGGTAAGCCAAACAATAAACTATTACAATAGTCAAGACCGCTGGTTATAAAAGCATGAACCAAAGTAATTAAAGAATTTCTCGACAGGTATTTCTTAATACGTCCCAAGTTATGGAAATGATAAAATGCCGCATTACAAGCCTTGTTTATATGATCAGTCATGCTTAAGTTGCTGTCAAACCACGTTCCAAGGTTTTTAACACATGGGCTTGGACTGTTACGATTATTGCCCACAGTAATGGAACACGAATCTTGTTCATCAAGCTGTTGTCGTGTGCCGACCAACAAAAACTCGGTTTTATCATCATTGATCATTAACCGATCTTGAATCATCCATTTCCTCACCGCGTCAATGCACTTTTCCATAGCTTGTATAGCATCAGCTTGAGCAGTGTTGCCGAGTGGTTTAAAACTCAGATACAGCTGGGTATCATCTGCGAAACAAACAGCTTGGACACATATATTATGAACAGCAAAGGCCCTAAACATGGGCCTTGGGGTACCCCGCAGTTCAAGTCAAAAGGACGAGAAAGAACTCCATGTACAGAAACGCGCTGACTTCTATCAGACAAGTGCGATCTATCAGACAAGTTCTATCATCCCTTTTATACTAGCTACTTTCTTTTTATATCATTTGTGACAACACTGTTGAGGGCTTGATTTTAAAGGGTTCCTCGTAGATCTGGTATCTCTGGACGATTGGACTAGAATTGGGAGGCCCTTGTAGCAATCCCATAGATTCTCTATTTTTTTGCCACGCCTTCTTTTTTGTGTGTCACATTTAATGAAGGAGGCGAGCATTGTGCTTAAGGTAGTACTCTAAAAACATTAATTACCAATTACGTGATACAAAAAGCCACATTTCCTATCAGACAGGTACAGTGTCCTTTCACTAACAGATTTTTCTGAAACCTCACCACTGCTGGACGCGTCGTCGCGTAGCTAGAATTCCCTCCCCAGTGAGGTCACCAAAAAAATTTCCTTCTGCTCAGGGGTTAGTGTTGTGCGATTTTTTTTTGCCGTAACACTTTTAAAGTATACATGAAGTAAAAACAACAAACGTTCAAAGAGTACTGGAAACAAGTTTGAAAAAACACTGAGAAAAATGGCCGGCGAATAGGTGAGAAACTGGTTTATGGCTTTCCAAGAAGTTGGAAGTGGAAATTTTATTCCGCGCTGTGCTTTCCACAGTGGCCCAGATTAAATTTAACGGAAAACAAAAGGCCAATACTTATCATGTCTTGGTTTAATGGTTTTCAAGACGGACGATAGATCGCACGATTTCAAGTAATACCGTTCGCAATTTTGTTTTTGCAAATTTTGCTTTAATCTTGACATGAAAGTACTCGAACGTGCTTATCGATACAAAAATGGCGTGTTTAGATAGGTTTTTAGCGCGAAAAACTTGAGTCATCCGATAACCTGGCTTTATTCTATGGTATGGGATCTTGAATGAAATCGTTACGAATAACTCACAATAAGAGGCAGAGATCCATCCAAAGTAGCTGAAATCCTGGCTATAATTCCGCCATATTTAAACACCACATCGTAGCTCAAATGCAGACGTAACTTGTTAAATTCCGGGATGTGACCGGGCAATTTAAGCAACATAATCTCATATCCAAAGTTTTTGATTATCATCTTTGAACATCGAAATTTCCAATTCTTTATCTGCGAGGTCACGCTTTTCTCTCTTTATTTAAACGGGTTGCCTCCGGTATAAACTGATGTCCGGTAGAGAGGTGGATTGTAAAGCAGACGTTACTCTAATCTCTGATGTTGCCCTTGGTCGATTCTGATAGCTCGTTTTGACGAGATAGAAAGGCCTTAACGCCAGATACAATTGCCTCAGGCGATATTCGTTTAGGAGCCACTGATTGTTTTTAAGTCCGACCCGTAGGAAAGTCCTTGTCTTTCAGTCTTGTCTAAGGGACGGGAAGAATTATTTCAGACTTGGTTAGCGTCCACTTTGCACCGTTTAGCTTTTTGTATCTTGAACTCGTGTCAGTTTCTGTTTCGCTGTCTTGTTTATTCGTGTTTGTGTTGTTGTAGTAGGTGAGTCAGATATACATATGTTACAGTCGATAGACCACGCTAGGATCAATCATCTAAAGATAGCTTTTCATGATTTGAATGGCCTCTTGTGTGTTAAACGGGTTCTCTTTTATTCTAAGACATTTCTGAATAAGGCTGAGATCTTTGCAGCTGAGGTTGAACCATAGTTGTTGTCGTATTCGTATATCTTAATTATAACTGACAGACGACCATTAACAACTCAATTTAATTGAGCAGTTAGGTCCAAAATCAGTTTAATACCAACAACTGACGAGATGCAACTCACTCTGGCAATGAAGCTATAAGAAGACCACTTCACAAATTGTCGATACGTCAGTCACTGTCAACAACAGTCCTATTGTTTCCTTTTTGTTATATGATCAGCTACTTAGGAAGATCAAGGCGATTCATAACCATCAAGAACGGGCAATGTCAACAGCTGCGAACCCAGTACCTGTGCGACAGTGCGCACGTACGTACTTGACAACAATAAAAACTAATAATGACAATAATGATAATAATAACTATAACAAATTCTCAAATCTGATTGGTTAATCACTCGTATGATTACAGACCGAATTGGACTTCACTCAGTCTTGTTACCATTACTACTACTACTACGACTACGACGACGACGACGACGACGACGACGACGACGACGACGACGACGACGACGACTACTACTACTACTACTACTACTACTACTACTGCTACTGCTACTGTTACTGCTACTGCTACTGCTACTGCTACTGCTGCTGCTGCTGCTGCTGCTACTACTACTACTACTACTACTACTACTACTACTACTACTACTACTAATAATAATAATAATACTTATAACGCGCAAATTGGCGTATGTATATGATCAAATGCGCTCAATAATTATATAAGAAATATGACATAAAATAAATACATGGTTACATACAATCTAAAATAAGAAATTCATAGAAAAGTAGATATATACATGATAAAAGAAATGTTAAAAGGATCTCTAAATATTAAAGCATTCTAAAAACTATGTTAAAGCCATAGGCTTATTAAACAAGTACGTCTTTACGAAGGTTTTAAATGGGCAAAAAATTCTTCTCATGTCGAATGTGTCGAGGAAGGGCGTCCATCACTGAAAACGACCTGTCACCCAGTGTTTTCGATGTCTTAGCATGGAATGGCTTAAGAAGCAAATCATCATTTCGTCGAAGAGAATTAAGAAATGGTAAACGTGTTGCAGTGTGCAACCATCGAGTTATGGATGTACGTGGGAGGTTGCTAAGCGCCAAAGGAGCGTACGAGTTAACTCTAGCTTCTTGAGTGCTTAGCAAACCTTCCAAGTTTATCCATAAATCGATGGTTGCACAGCCGGATCGCTTACATAATTCTTTCTTTCTTGAATCTACTACGCAATCTGAAATTGTTGAAATAGTTAATTCTCTCCGTCTTAATACTGCGGCTGGCCATGATAAGATATCTCTGTGGTCTGTTAAAGAGTCAATTAACTATATTTCTGAGCTTTTGACATACGTTTTGAATCTATCAATTAACTCGGGTATTGTCCCTGCTCAAATGAAATTGGCTCGTGTGGTTCCTCTAAATAAGTCTGGTGATAAATGTTTACTTTCTAATTATAGACCTGTATCAGTCTTACCAGTCTTTTTTTTTTCATAGTTTCTAGAAAAAGCTGTGTATAATCGCTTAATTCGCTTTTTTGATAACTATGAGATTTTATACAATAATCAGTATGGTTTTAGAAAAAAACGTTCAACTTCGTTAGCCTTATTATACCTGCATGACAAGATCACTTCGGCTATTGATGAGAGGAAACATACAGTAGGAAGTTTTCTTGATTTATCTAAAGCTCTTAATCATCGTATTCTACTCGATAAGTTCGAGCACTTTGGGATTCGTGGTTTGGCCCTAGAGTGGATTAAATGCTACCTTTATAATAGGCATCAATACGTAGAATTTAATGGTATATCGTCTTCATTGCTTGAAATTTCGTGTGGTGTTCCCCAGGGCTCTGTCCTCTGTCCCTTATTCTTCTAAATTAATATCAATCATTTGTGTCAGATTTCAAATATATATGATCTGGTTTTATTTGCGGATGATACCAACTTATTCTTTTCTCATTTTGACTCTACTACTTTAATGAACTTGGTTAATTCTGAAATGCTCAAGTTATTTGATTGGTTCAAAGCCAACAAGCTATCTCTTAATATACAAAAGTCAAATTACATAATTTTTAAACCCAGAAAGAGAAGAGATGAACTCACCCTAAGTATTGAGATGGATGGTTTTAAGATGAACCAAGTTAAGGAAGGTAATTTTCTTGGTGTTATTCTAGATGAGACACTGTCCTGGAAACCCCATATTTCTCAGGTTGCGAGCAAGTCTCCAAGTCTGTGGGCGTTATTCGTAAATCTAGTTTTTGTCTTACTAGGACGGCTTTGTGTACTTTATACTATTCACGTGTTAATTCTTATCTTCAATATTGCATTTTAGTGTGGGGTTCGACATACCCTATACCCACCTTAGCCGCCTAGTCTTGTTGCAAAAGCTCATTGTTAGAATTATCAGCAAGAAGGGCTTCGACGCTCACACTAATCCACTATTTAAGAGTCCTATGATCCTTAAGTTAGAAGACATCTTTTCTTTGCACCTCGGGAAATTTATGTTTTCTGTAAAAAATAACTCAGTTCCTTCCAGTTTTTCCAGATCCATTTTACGTACTAATCAAGTTCATGGTTATAACACGCGTAGTTCAAATAAATTTATATTCATTTCTGCCGTACCAACATAAGAACGTTTTCTGTTTTTTAGCAAGGTCCTGTTTTCTTTAATAAGCTGAATGCTTCAGTTTGTGATGCCCCCTTCTTATATTCGTTCCAATCCAGAGTTAAAAACTTTGTTCTTTCCTGTTATTGAATTCTTAACTTAAATTAGTCTTTGTTTAGTTGTTCGTTACTACATGTATTTTTAATGCATTGCTGTCCTCGAATTTTCACTTTACTTATTTCTTTTTTGACTGGGGAGCCCAGGCTTCATAAGCCCTCTGGTTTCTTCTGGGCTCCCTTGCCAACTTACAATTCTTATATGTATTGTAATTTATTTTCGTTAAATAAAACTGAACTGAACTGAACTGAGCTGAGCTGCAACGTTTACCATTTCTTTTATAACATAATAAAAATAGAAAACATTTCCATTTGCCTTTGGTTCAGTCAGTCATTTGGTACTTTAAACGAGTGGGTGCATGCTGTCACCTGCTCGCGCGTAAACAAGCCATGCCTTTCAAAAAAATTGCCTTTGAAGTTTTTCTTTTTCTCCGTCTTAAGGTAAATTTCAAAACGTTTTTGTTGTTGTTATTCTGAGTTACGTCTGTCTATTTGCTCTTAATATTAGGGCAAGTACTATGAGGGAAAAATATAGCTGCAACTAGAAACACCACTGTGCGACGTAAAATATGATAACAGCCCATTTTACAGTTACAGGTGAAAACGAGGCTGAAGTTGACCTTGTTTTGATACAAACCTTCTTGCTTTTTTATGTAAATCAGGTTTTTCTTATCCTAACTACGAATTTTTAAGCATAATTTCTATAAGAAAAGGAAGTAGGTTTGTATCAAAACAAGGTCAACCTCAGTCTCACGTCTACTCAAAGGCTAGGATACTAAGCCCACAACTATGAAATGGTCTATTGAAGAAATAAAAAACGGGCCGAGTGATTTTTAAGAACACGAGAGAAGTGCCAGAAGCACGAGCCGCAGGCGGGTGCTTCTCGCACTTCTCGAGTGTTTTTAAAAATTCCCAAGTGCTTATATAACTCAACAATGCACGAGGAACAAGTTTTTAATTCTTTTATAAAATAGAAACGCAAAAACAGATGCCCTTACTTGTTCTGAAACGATCAAATTACAAATCAATCGACGTCATTTCACTTTTTTTTTTAACTTTCTCCTTATAGATAAAACACAATCCTTTTTTTGTTTCTTTAACAAAACAAAAAGTTCATTTTTAACTCTTTTATGAACTAAAAAGACAAAATCAGACAAACATATGTGAACATCGATTTTCTCCTTACAAGAACAAACTCTCTTATTTGTACAAATCTTGAATGAAAATGAAAACGCCGCCAGTTTTGCGAACTACTTTTAAAATCATTACAAATCGGCAAAATGTCCGTGAAACTCTTTACGAAACAGTTTCGCAAGTAAGTTCAGAAAAAAAAAACGAAATTAGCGACGACTTGCTGTATTCTTCGCCCTTTTTACTTGGAGCTTTGGTGTAAAACAATGAGAGACTTTCATTCAGTTGTTTGTCGTCCATTTCTTGTAGCTCAGGTAAGCGTGGCACTTTTTGAGCACTCTATTCCATGACAAGAAGTTTTATTTTTAAAATCATTTACGAAATGTTTTAGACTTCTATATATTCCACATAAATGTGAGCGAAACTGCTTAATAAAGCGTCAATTTACAATATGCTTAAGTGAGTGATACCGAAACGTATTTTAATACGTATTTTAAAAAAATCGTAAAGTACATGGTGTTTATTTGTTTTTTTCAAGTGGCTTTTCTTTTTCTTACCTAAACGAACTCCCGCTGTTTCAGTTCGCAGTGATTTCTCTCGTTCGTAACGGAGTAACTTGTTTTTCTACGTTCTTTCATACCTTTAAAAACTTTTACAGCCCAAGTTGTTGAACTTTTGTGGCTTTCGCCTCTGCGTCTACCAAAAGTTGATATCTGTCTTGTTCATTCAGGTGTACAAACCTCGCATTCTTTTTTTCAGTTGAAATTTTATCTAACTGGCAATCGATCTTTTCCTCTTTTTCAACATTTAGAGACTGAAATCCAAGGTCAAAGCACGGAAGATCTTCCGCCACAATGGCGGAAAGGCGAAAACACAAATTTCTGTGTTTGGCAGAGAGTGTGACGTAGCTTGCGTGCATATGTTGCACTATAATGCACGCGTGACGCGTGCTGCGAGCTTTATGGAGATATAATGAACTGATCTCGACCAATCAGAATTCAATTTTAACCTTGGCTATTTTATAATGTTTGACAATTTATGCAATAAACTTAAAGTAGAAATATGAAAAATTGACTGTAGTTCTTTAAGAATTACAGGTAACACTAATTGTTAAAAGAAATTAACTAGATGCGATATTTGTCGAAATTTCAAAAATTCGCCGACACAGCCGGCGCTGAAGCAATGAATGAGCAACGAGTATTAGATGCTGTTGTTTTACACATAATTTTCTCTACCATAAAAACACACAAAATGTACCTGAAATTTCGGGCTTAAATCCTTAAAAAAACTTCGCTCACTCGCGATCAGTTGTTCTTCTGTCGCTTTATCTTTTCACTTTCCTTCGCAACGACAACTGAGTATTTTCTTTAACTTCCACTTTTCGTTTGTTTATTTCATTGGTGCATTTTAAACCTCACCCGAGAGGCTATTTATCGCTCTAGCTTTTCGTTGGCGTGCACCAATAGGCAAATGAACGATGGCTAACTGACCAATCAGAGCGCACGCTTTACTTTTGTGATATAAATGCTGGAACGCTGAACAAAGGTAAGTATACGCAAAGCCATAAATAGGTTTAAAGGTCAGTATAAATTATTTTATAATGAATTCGCTCTTTCACC
The DNA here is from genome assembly GCF_958299795.1 of Porites lutea. Classification (NCBI taxonomy): domain Eukaryota; kingdom Metazoa; phylum Cnidaria; class Anthozoa; order Scleractinia; family Poritidae; genus Porites; species Porites lutea. Next base: position 9,516,815 of record NC_133206.1, read on the forward strand.
GGCAGCCAGTGCAATGAGTACAACAGTGGGGTAATATAGCTAAAACGGGACGTACCTGCAACTAATCTAGCAGACGCACTCTGAACGCGCTGTAACTTACTCAGAGACTTAGTAGGGAGACCATAGAGAAGGCTGTTACACAGGGACGGCGGAGCGTATTTCAAATGGGGGGCCTTGAAAGCGGGCGCCGAAGGCGCGAGTTTGTAGGGGGGTCTGTGGGCATCCTCCCGCAGAAAAAATTTAAATCTGGAGGCTCGAAAATGGCATTTTCAACATTCTCCACGAGACATTTCTTTTGAAAAACTCAACCTGGATAAGTGTGAAACGACCGGTACTTGATAGTGCTTACAGCAATATCATAGGGGTTTTGTAAACTTGATACATACTTCTCGGCCTTCCATATATCCCGTCCTTAGTACATTGGTCTGCGATTTTATACGAGCTCTCCTTGCGCACGCTGGGAAAATGTTAAAAGCGCGTAAACACGAAAACTTTCCTACAGGTTTTGTCTAAATAAAGCAAGTTCGATTTAAACAATGGTTTCATCTAGGGATATATTTTTGTATTTCACTTCTTTTCTCGAATAACTAGTGAGCAATAATCGAATTAAGGTTGACGGACGTAGTTTACTATTCAGTGAAAAATGTTACCTGATACGATCCTTTGCTTAAAAATGACTTCGCAATGGCAACAGTAACTGTGAATAACAGTACCTAAATTCATAAAAACTATAAAATGGCATTTTACAAAATCCATGACAAATTTTGCTCTATGTTTCATTGTCATGAGTTGGTAGTTCAATGTAGCGACGGCCTCCTTATGGCATCACAACTTCATAACTTAATCTGTGGTAATCAGGACCCTTTTCCTTTCTTTCCTTTTTTAACGTGTGGATTACGCGTAGCGTAAGGAGCAAGTTATTCTGGGCACTGCGATATGCAAATGTATCACTCAGGTGTGGACACTTTCGTAATCAGTCGGCTCCGCACGAAAGCCCCCGATATCAAAACGACAATTGTTGAAGATCGATCGTTCCCGTTCCGCGATCAAGAAGTGCTGAGTGTGCATTGTGTCCAGTTTGATGTTATGAGTTTGAACCTTTCACAGGACGATAAGTTGTCTTAGTTCATGTGCATCTGAATGTTTCAAATTAGCCTGTATGGCCAACTTTGAGACAGAAGTTTATGAACATTTGAAGCTTTTTGACTCGTCCAGGCGATAAACATGACGAAAAGATCAGCAATTGCTCTTCGACCCCCAAGCTGGTCCAAGCTCACGATTCTGCCGCGAGTTCCACGATTTCATTTAACTTTTCTCACGACAAGACTCCCAATCTCATGGTTTTTTAGTGAAATATCATTCTGAAATGAAATGCTTCTTTGTTCAGTAAAAATGAAAATGTTTACTGTTGCTGAATCGTAACTGATCCTCATGATGTAACCGCCAGGTATTGGAAGCTGTACAACGCCGTCAGCAAGAGACTTCGCGACGGTTTTACGAGACACTTGTCGGCTATATGTTCTTCAAATGCGACGAAATAAGTCAAAGTACAGCTTTTACCGTCAAAACCCTGCTTGTTTTCCTCGAAAATATCTTTCAATCTCCATAAATAAAGTTGTATCAGCTTCAAACAGCGTTCACCGGCAAAATTTTATGGGCAAAAAACTGAAATGTTAAGTATAGAGCTTTTGTTTAACATTTAAAGTGGCCGTGGCGCAATGGATAGCGGGTTGCCCTTTTACGTCGTAGGTCTGAGGTTCGACTACCCTCGGAGGAAAGGTTTTTTTTCTTTTTTCGTGGTCGTTTTGCTTTTTGTTCTGTCTTGTCTTTTTTTTTTAACATATCATTTTTGAACGACTTAAATATACTGATAGACTAATTGCAAGTCCATTACCCGCGTTCATGTCTAAAATAATTAATCCACAAGTTAGCAATATAGGTACCCTTTGATCTTTACTCTTCATACGTACCTCATACTAAAAGTGGGGGGTTAAAGCCCCCTCCCCCCCAAAAAAAAACCCCGCCCAGCTCCACCGTCCCTGTCACAGAAGTCTACTCTACCCATAATAAAGGCATGAATTAAATTTCTTGTTGTGTCTACAGAGAGGTATTTTCTAAATCTCCTACTATTATGCATACGGTAAGATGCAGCCCTGCAAGAATTATTGATGTGTGATTGAAAACTCAGGTTGTTACCAAAAAAATGTTCCTAAATTTCTAGCGGCTGAAACAGGTTTAATAGTCTATTCTCCTACAGACAACTTGTCAAGATAATGCAAACTTTGTTCAGCTGTTGAACGAGGTACTATGATCAGGAACTCTGTCTTGCTATCGTTCAGTTTCATCTTATCCGTTTTCATCCAAGCCCGTATAGCCTTTATGCATTACTCCATAGCTTCTAAACACTCCTTCTCATTTGCATTACCCTCGGGTTTAAAAGATAAATAAAGCTGCGTATCATCAGCATACGCATGCGCAGTAGGCGAATGCTTCTTAATGACCTGGAACAACTTGTTAGCATAGAGGGTGAGGAGAAGTGGTCTCAGGCATGAACCCTGTGGTATCCCACATGTTAGCTGGAAGGTGCCAGAGATCCCATCACTGAATGCAACACGCTGTGACCTGTTCGGCTGGTAAGAGTGGAATCAAGCCAGCGCCCTCCCTGTGATGCTAAATGTTGTTTCAAGGCGACTAAGAAGAACGTGATGATCAACTGACGATCCATACTCAGAAGAACATCATTTTGCACATTTTAAAGTGCCGTTTCTCTGCCATACCGCTTCCTGTAGGCAGATTGTAACTCAGGGAGCAGTTCATACGCAGTCAAATAATCACAGGTTTGACCATAAACAGCGCGTTCAGTCAACTTAGAAAAACTGTAGGCTTATCGGGCGCAAGTTGCTGAGCAAATGCTCAAGCACCGCTTTCTTTAAGAGTGGTGTGATCAACGCTTCCTTCCAGGCACTGGGAAAGTAGCCTGTAGTCAAGGAGGAATTTCTGACATGGGTAATCACTGGTAGCAATATGTCCAAACAATCAGCAACCAAAGGCGTAGGCATGACACCTAGGGCACAGTACTTTTTAACCGAGGCCATAACATGAGACCGAACTTCACCCTTAGTAAGCTTGCGAAAAGAACTAAAGGCCAAACCTTCGTCTGCCAGAAGTCGTGCATCGGCCGGAAGTCGTTGATCGGTCGGGAAAGATAAATACAGCAGAAGCAGATTAGAAAAACAAAGCAAAGTGAGTGAACAAAGTTACCCCTGTAACTCCGCTTCAACTTCTGCGGGCATAGCTTCTTCCCCCACTCTGTCACACGCGAAAGTCGTAACTGCTGCCTGAAGTCCAAGAGAGAAGATTACCGCACCATGATAGACAAGACAATAGTTACCCGCTTGGAAATAATTTGGGAGACGGACTATGGTTGATTGGTCAATGTCACGGGATACGCATTTTATGTCACATGAACTATTTAGCTTGATACAAAAAAGGTGAAATTACATCATTTTATATTAACAGGCAGAAAGGAATAACCCCCAAATATGCCATTTTTGTTAATGACAACACATATTTGTCCGGGATTTGCTAAACTTTATGTTGCCTGTGTAAATAAGCGGAATTTTATACTAGCACCCAGTCTCTTAATGAAGTAAGGGTTGTATTTTATTCTTTTTTGTGCAGGCCGTTGTTTCAAGCAAAAAGATAGTAACCATTAAATGAAAATGCTTCATTCTTGATAAAATGTATTTACTTTTTATCAATCACTTAACCATGTTAGAAGCTGTATTTTGTGAATCTAACTTCCTTTAAAACAAAATATGGCTGAACTTTCTACATAGTGGAGCTTTTTTTACACAGACGAAGGGACATCAAGCCCGTTCAATGTTGGTTTAGCTGTTGGATTATGTCTTGGTATCCTCTCACTGGTTACTTGCGCGGTCATAGGAAAGCTGTGGTATAAAAAGTCAAGACGTTCTAAAAAGGTAAACGTTTACGCCTTTCACACGTGCCTGTGTAACAAAAACAACAGGAAACATGAAATACTACCATATTTTAAACTTATTTTTACGTGGATGACAAGAATAGTATAATAGCAGAAAACCCAGTCGGAATAACTTAAAGAGATAAACAGGCTGTGTGGTTTCATTCATGGCGGCTGAAGAAAACGAAGAAAAGAAATTAATCAAATTGTATATTAACTACTGAACATGGAAATTACAGTTGTTGATGACAGAGTGACAGTGTATACTGCCGAGAATAATTCATTGAGAAGCGAGCGGAAGTGAGGTTAATACATCTGTCGGAATTTGCTTCGCCTGTGGCTCTGACGAAATAGCCAAGCGAAGTGTCATCTTGCGTTGGTCATAAATCTTTCTATCGGTTTGGTACCCAGAGTTGCGTAGCAACGATGTCGCGACTAAGCTCCAATTAACGTCATTCAGTCTGACGTCTCGTTTCAGTAGGTGCATTTTTCGATTTCTAGGCAACACTTTTATGGAGCCTGTTGACGTCAAGGAGCATAGACCAATTCGACTAACTCAATGTTGTACCCAATTTAAACCCTTTATTTTTTTAAATGTGAATTCCACCTTATAATGCAAATACAATGCACAAAGAATCTTAACCCCGAGAGATCTAAATTGGGTACAACATTGCGTTAGGCGAATTGGTCTATTGGCAGGGGCACCCAACGACTGTTTCCTCCATGCATTGAAAACACTTTTTAGGCTATCCAGAGTACTTTTAGATCTCTAGAAATACATTTTAAGCGGCGCTATAAAATTTGTATCTGTTCGGTCGTCCTAGGGCAACTTGAGTCTTTTCGAAATTACGAGGGCCTCCGTAGTATTTCCTGGGAAGTCGTAGTGGGGGTGCACCGTCCGCCTCATCTAATCTTTACACTATTTCAGAGCAATATCTATAAGGTTAATGTAAGAGAGTTCCTCCCCCGGGATAAAACGGACTGCCTGCTGAAGACATCCTGTTCCCCTCAACTGACCTTTGGATCCCCAATTTAGAGCGGCATCACTTCATACCATACCGATGCTAACCTTTATCTCAATAAATAATGAGGCATCAAGTTTACAAAAATATAGCTGATTTGTAGGTATACCACTTACTCTATTTTTTGTAAGGTGTAACGTAAATGGTCGAGAGAGGGTCTAATTTTGTTTAATTTTCGCCATATGTTTGAACTTGAAATCAGATTTAATTGGTGACTTGGAAGATTGTGTGGTAATTGGTCATGCTGTTTGGGAACAGAGATATTTGATGTCTGGGCCTTGCATGAATTTATACTTCGAAAGTTAATGATTAATTTTCGTTTGTTTGTTTGTTATTAATAGCAACACGTCATTGAACCTCCAAGTGGTATGACTGCAAGAAATTCTGTGGGGGAAGAGATTGATGCTATGTTTACACCTGATCACGAAGACAACAGTAACGGTATTATAGATTCTGTTCAAGAGGAAGGAAGAGTACAGCTCCTTGGCGACACAACAGAAATATCCTCTGTATCAAGGCCGTCTGCCGGTACTTAAAGAACGTTTGATCCTTAAAACCAACTTTTGACAACAGCGTTTAACAAAAAAATGTCATTACTACTCATGCATGGTGGCAGCAATGGGGAAATTTAAAAGAAACATTGTATTTTTAATTCATATATTGCGTGGCTCAGGCTTGTTTGAATTTAAGTGGTACAATGCCCACAAATTGCTCTGCTTTAGAGTTGCCCTGCCGCCTGCATTTTTTTTTTCAGAGCAAAATTATTCCGGAAAAAATTATGTTTTAAGGGAAAGTACAAAATCTCCCTAAGAGAGTAGCAATAGAATCGAAGTCAATGCCGTTAATTTGGAAAGATATTTGATTTGTGCAACGATCGTTGCTACAAGAGTAACAAGGAAATAAAATGGACTTTAAAGTCGTTTCTTTTTCGATGTCGATAACCAATTCCGTGCACGTGTAGACTGGAAAATAAGAAACTATTTTGATCCAGTTGGTTGAATTACAAAACCTTCCTCACCATTTACCAGCTTCTCCCAGCTTTTCGTCGTAAATATTTCAGATTTTTAAGCTTAAAACGCTCCAAAATACGACCGCACACCACATCAAACAACATCTTAGTCTCTGCCGTTGTGAAATCTGCTCCAGGAAAAATAATTTATGCTGCCTACTCGATTTCGGCAGGCAATCATCTGATTGATGGAAGTCGATAACAACAAATCCACGCTTCCAGTCGTCTTTTCGGGAAGAGCGAGAACTCATTTTTCAGAAAAGGTCTAGAAATCGAGGCTATTTTAACAAGGGAGATTCCTGTTAAAAACACCACCAACAATCGTCAATAATTTAACGTTTCTGTTTGTCTTGCTTGTCTGTTCCTTTTTTGGACGACGTAGAAGACTCTCGAATTGTCCTGGTTAAATTCGCCAGGAGGGACGTCTGCATGGACTGAAATTCCATACTGATAACGGAAAATCTGTCCGGAAGCTGGTCAGGAGCTTTGATTAGCCAACAGAGTAGTTATATTGTTTTAGCTATTGTTTACGAATGACCGACAAAGATTAAGGGCCACGAAGGTCAAATGAAAACGAGATGAATCTACTACAAAACAGTTAATATTAGTGGAATATATTCTTCCTTACAAGAAGCATCTGAGTTTTGCTGGAGCTCGTTCGCAGAAGAACCCAAAACTTTACCATAATCGACCAGGAGAAACATAAAATCGAACAACTATTCATTTGGAACCCCGTAACTACCAGTTTAATTATGTAAACATCGATTTCATTATCAGTGTGGAATTTTTGTTGTTGGGGGGAAGACGTCCCTCCTGGCGAAACTTCCCTAGCGGCGAGGAGCGAGAAGAGACAGCTGTTTTCTCAGGCTAACGGTATTTATCCTCTCCCTGTGAAGAGTTAATTTAAGTTGTTCTCATGGTTGAAACACTGCAAGAGGCTACTGGTGGTAACTTGATAAACCATAAATCTGTCCCTTTCCAGGGCAAGTTTGTGTCGACAAGTCAAAACAGCGGTTTCACAGAAGTGTGTTGCCCAGCCCAACACTCGTTGACATGCCTGCCAAAAGAACAGTGGAGCCCAGCAAGCCGAAGGCTCGCAAAATGCGCAGTTATAACATCGGTAAAGACAGCACTTGCATCGGACAAGAAAATGCTTTGCATGGAGAGAGGTACAATTAGTGTATAATTCCATAGTGTAATCTTTGAATATCGATTGAATAAGCGGATCAGTCTCGTAATAAACCCTTTATAACCTCTGTCTCATATTGATGTCATCCTTGTAAAGATGTACTTATAATAGTACACTAAAAACTCTTGCCTTCTAACTGACCAAAATCGTTGATTTTTTTTTTAAAAAAGAAGGAAGTCATAAAATAATAATTTCTTGGTGTTTCGCACTGTGGCAATCAGTAGACCCGCCCCACACAGACATAGCTTACCCATGCAGTGCTCGCTCGCGTAACACTGGTTATAACTCTGACCAGGAGCTCCTGCTCTGACCAATTACTAGCGAGAGCGCTATCTCAAGCGTGTGTTGGATTTTTCCCTCGGGAGTGGCTTTTTGCTTATAAATAAACACACGCACAAACAGATTTGCCCAGTTTAGCTGCAAGGGCGGAAGGATTGGTTTTCATACTATTCCATGATCTTTTCCGATAAACAACCTCTGCAAGTCGTCGTTTTGTCTGTTTACTTTCCCGAGGCGCCACCTGCTGCTGCTGCTGCTTCACTTGCTCTTTCTGCTCCGTCTGTCGGGAATTCAGCGCCAGCTAATACTGTTGTTGCTACCCCACAAGAGTTAAATTCATTTCTTAGCTCTATATTTTGCTTTCACTAAGTTTACTTGTCTCCTGATTGCCCTAGTTATTTTTCTTACGACGGTATTTTTGTCGGTTGGGGCCGGCTTTGAAATATTGTCTTGACGTTTCCATTGTACGGTTGGGGGCCGCTTTGATTTAGAGTTTTAGCTTCACGTTTGTGGCAAACGGCAAACGTCAGATTTAAGTTTAGAATTTCACGGTAGAAAACGAGTAGATTAAAACAGCTCAAAACAATTTTTACGGATAAAAATATTAAGTGAAACTACTAATTTGTGAAGAGAAATAATGACCAGTAAACGACAATTGAAGGGGAAACTTGATCATGTGGTAAAAATGCGCGTTTGTCTTTTGACGAGGCTGCCTTGGCTAATCACGTTTCAATGGGAAAGGACGCTGTATACTGAAATTCTCGCTTTATAATTTTATTCACACGATGGTGGCCGAGAATAATTATTTTACGTGCTGGTTTGGCTTTTGCTTGTCTCTGTGAACGTAACTATTTTCTCGTGTTATTCGTTTCGATTGTGTCCGACAGGAGTTATCTCGAATCCACATGCAGCTTTTGTTGTTTCTTGTCTCGTTATAGTCGGTTGTAGCGGGGTAGATTCACTTTATACTTTCCTGGTGGAGGCTTAGAATAAATTTCCGTTCTTGCTGTACTCTTTTGTTTGAGTGTGCTTTATTTTCGGTGGTGGCCGAGAAAACTGTCTTTTTGTGCCCGGTTGTGGCTGAGTAATCTCGTTGACCGAAAAACGGTAATTTATTTTCCTAGCTAGATTACGATGTTCTTAATAGTTAGGTTTTTTTATATTTGTATATGCATAATTCATATTTTATCTTGTTTTGTATTTTTAGTTTGTCGAGCGTTTTTAACATGAGCCTCTGGCTCGGAAGATTGTGCAAACACTTCCCACGTCTTCGACATTAAATAAATCATTCTATTCCATTAACTTGGTTGTAGCTGAGAGGAATTGTCTTTACGTTCTGGATTGAAGAGTGGATAAATGTTTTTTTTTTTTTTCTCAGTTTGCGAGCAGGCCGCGGAATTCTCCAAATCCTGCAATCTTAGTCAGGAGGCAGCTCGCCAAAAAACGATTTTCGCTAAACATTTTGAGTAGAAGCAGGCAACATAGCTTAAAATCTTCGTCTTGCCATCCTGATTAAGAATTGTGCTGTTGCCCACTCCAAATGTTATGATATCTGTCATTAAGCGGGTTTTTTGTCTAGGCCCTCGCTCCTGCAATATGAAAACGAGGCTGAACTGTAACATTTATATAAACCCAATAAAAAGTGCACAATACGATGGGGAAATAGCTGAATCTTTGCTACTTGACGTTTAGAGCTAAATTAGACAGTAGTGTGGGAGATACAATGCGTCACATGATCAGTTATGAAGAGTCACGTGACTTTCCAATAAAATCGATTTTCACTTTCCTTTAATATAGTTTTCAACTTACTGACGTTTCTCATTTCGATTTACACATCTAACAATAAAAACACAAATTTTTCTCTTGAAACTTGCGCTATTATTAGCATCAGCTAGGGGAAAGTGAAGTTTATTATTCAGACAAAAAATCTGAAGGGAGAATGAAGCAACCGCTAAAGTAAAGCAAAATAGGTGGCTTGTGATGTCGCTTCACCAGCTTTATAACCGCGTTGTAAGTACTGCAATCTTGCTTTTATGCACCGTTTATTGGACATTTTTGCTCTGTTCGTAGTTTTGTTTTCCATTTTGCTGTATGAATCTAGATTCTGCCGTTTTTCATTGAATTTTGCCTCGCTAGTTTTCTACTTATCAGAAAAGGTTTTTGTCAATGATTGCATTTAACTTTCAATCTTGAATAAACAACCAACACGAATCACTTTTCCAGCAGTCGGTTATCGCCGTTTTCATTTCCTTGTTTATAACTTGTTACTCACATCGCTTTTTTTTATTCGAATTCATTTCAAAACCTTAAAATTGGTATTTGTAATTAGCTATTTTTACAAAGCCCTTGTGCAGTTTTCATCCCACTCGATTGAACTAATCTTAAAGCACTTTTCGAATTATTCAGCCCCGCGAAGAAAATCCTTGCTGTATTTTTTTTTCCTAGCGCTTTTAATATCAAGCTCGTCAATTCTTTTATCCTTGTTTGACACTCAGATTATGAATTGTCTAGCAAGACACAAAAACCTTTCTTTATTCTAAAAGAGAGTAGTAAGTGCCATAATATAAATTACCGACCTAAAAATCATGTTGTAATGTTTTGTTTTGGTTTGTAATCGATGGCGCCCTTCATCAACACAGACGCGTCCTCCTTCAACTCACATAGCTCGGTTGGAGAGTGAAGAAAAATTTTCCTGGAACTATTAAATCTCAGTTGGAAAAAAATAAAAATGTTATTCAACGGCCTAGGTCGGTCCGTATTGGGAGAAACTGCTGTATACTGTTGTGAGTTTATAGCAGCGGTGCATTGCTCGGATCAGGTGATAAAAGTACCTTAAAGAGATGAAGAAAAAGCCTACGTTCGATATATTAAAATTCTAACATGACTACGAGGCTTTAGGGTCAAAATTGCAAATTTTGAGCACAAAGAAAACCAAACCAAATATATAGAATATCAAAAATGACCAGAAAGCCTAGGAGTCACGTGAGAATTTTAATAAATCGAATGTTGGCTATTGTAAATTGGCAAGCGTCAAGGCTCGAAAGCCATGTAAACACCCCCTCCCTCCGGTAAGTATTGAAAGTGATCTTGGCTATTCATTCCTGCCAAAACAACATTGAAGTTTCGCAAGCCGATGCCTCGCAATTGTGACAGCGGCAAAGACACTAGGACTAGCGTCGGACAAAGGTACAAGTAGTGTATGTACATTCAGTGTAATGTTTGCGTAGGTGGATCAGAATATTTTATTTTCGCTTTAAAAAGCGATAAACGTACTTTAGTCTCATTGCGATGTCATCCTTTTTAAAATGTGTATTAAGCATTTAACCCTGAAACGTGTAGCTCTGTTCAAATGCTGGGGTTTTTTGGAGAACCAATTGTCATCAAAATTTACTTGATATAAGCATTTTATACTAAAGAGGCCACCCTGGCTAAATAACATTTATTATTATTATTATTATTATTATTACTTCCTAATACGGAATTACTGATACGCGAGACTGTCGGACAAGTGCTTAATATGAAAGCCTCGTTTCGCGATATAAACGAAGCAATACAAAGGTCAATCATAGTTTTGCGAATTAAAAGAATGGGAATATTATTCCCAAAACGGCCAGGAGTGACTTTTACCGGACAACATAAAGGGGACTAATCACGATAAGCATCTTTTAGGCATGGCTTTACTTGTTGACGCGAAAGCTAGTGCGCGCTCAAATAAGTATGCGTCAACATTGCACGACAAAGTGTTGAAAGTGATCTTGGCTATTCATGCATGATCGAATGCACCAAGACAAAAAACTTCCTCGCCCCCTCTCGATAATCAGTTTATGATTCACGTAAGTTACATGTTTAGAAATTGTTGATAACTGTTAGAAATGAAAATTTGCATATTAAGTCAGTTACATTTTTCAAAATTGTCAGAAATGAAAATTGTTTAAAAAAAACGAAAAAGGGTTACGTTCGTAGATATCCGTATGTTGTCCGTATGTTTCATGTGTGCATTCGTATGTACAGTAAATGGTATGTATTCCGTGGCGTGTTAGTCAAGATCTTTTTAAAGATGATTGTGTTAACTGATAAACATATGAGACTGCGCGCTACGGATTGAAATGAGTATGAAGAGGTAGTGGAAACAATTAACTGATGATCAAGTTGTAGAAATAAATATCTGATGCTAGAAAATATCTGATAGTATTTTATTGAAGGAGAATGAAGAAAGCTGGGAGATTGACAGGGAGAGACAAAGAAAGTCTGACAATCTACAGGGAGATGGAGAGTTTGGAGTTGTAAATAAAGGGAACTATCGAGGACAGGATGGAAGGATTTATGATGTCACAGCAAAGCGGTTTGAAGGTATTAATGTCGAACTTCGGTTGTAATTGTCTTGTACGCACTGTACTTCAATTTCTCTATCTTTTTTACGAAGTTATTTTTTAATATCACTGCTTTTTTGTTTTATTTTGTTGCGAAGAGCCTCTTTTCCGTGTATTAAAGGCTAGTCTCTTTAAAGTATTGATGATTCTCACTGTCACACAATCAAAATTAAAAAACAAAACCCATCAATAGATTAAGTCCAGGATCTGGGAAACGAAATGAGGTAAATATGCAAAGATCCTCGCAAAGATTCAGGTCAATGCCATTGGTGTTCATCCGGAAAACGTCTTCGCCTTGGCGGCCGTTTACTCCCGGGAGATGGGAGATTTTCAACCTAGGGTCTCCGTGATATCTTCTTGTACAAATAAATTTGAAAACATACTTTTATGGTGATGCAGTAATTCCTGCTATGCAGACATTAGTGACATACCGGCTTAAGATGTCAGTATACGAAGTCACGTAGACATCATTTGTCGGATCTTTTTGTTACTGTATACTAGATTATCTAGTTTATCGTTGACTCAATCCTCGTCCTCATCGAATGTTTTTTTTTTTTTGTTACGCCCCCTTTAACCACATTCCTTATGTACTGAAAACAGCCCATTTTAATTCTCGTTTGTTGCTCAATGGGTAACCAGGCCTGAAGGAAGTGTCATATGTTGATCATCTTACACATGCTTCAAGAAGTGTTCTTGTCAGTAAATTGACACTCTTTCATGAGCAGCATGATTTCCAGTAACTCTTTTGTGGGAATTGGTAGATTATATTCATAGTGATCTTTCCGTTGTAAAGGTAAATAATGTCAATCCCTTCTGACTTAAAAGTCATTGTGTTTTGGTGTACTGGAGATCTGCGTCTCAAATTAAGAAAATTACACTTGGTACTATACTTCAAAGAGCAAACCTAAGTCCTGCTTATAAGATTATATGTAAGTGATCATTAATAGAAGTATTCGAAGTATGTTTTCTAAACTCAAACGTTGTGTAGTTGTTTCGAAATGTTCAAAATCTGTTCTACTGCTTTGAAATTTTAGTACATTTTTTATGACTTGCAAGTGAAAAACCTACGGCCGATTACTAATGATATACCGTAAATCTGTTCCTTTCAGGGGAATTTTGTGTTCATCTGTCAAAAGAGCGGTTTCGAACGAGTGAGTTGCCCCGTCCAACACCAAGTGACATTCCTGCCAAACGAACATTGAAGTTTCGCAAGCCGATGTCTCGCACTTGTGACACCGGCAAAGACACTAGGACTAGCGTCGGACAAAACAATGCTTTGGAGGGAGAAAGGTACAAGTAGTGTACGTACATTCAGTGTAATCTTTGCGTATGTGGATCGAGAATATTTTATTTTCGTTTTAAAAAAAGATAAACGTACTTTAGTCTCATATTGACGTGATCCTTTTTAAAATGTATATTAAAAACCAGAAGCATATAGCCCTGAAACGTGTAGCTCTGTTTAAATGCTGGGGTTTTTTGGACAACTAATCAAAATTTACTTGATATCAGCATTTTATACTGAAGAGGCCACCCTGGCTAAATAACGTTTATAATAATAATAATAATAATAATAATAATAATAATAATAATAATAAATATTATTATTATTATTTTTACTTCCTAATATTGAATTACTGATACGCGGGACTGTCAGGCAAGTGCTTAATATGAAAGCCTTGTTTCGCGATGTACACGAAGCTCCGCAAAGGTCAATCACAGTTTTAAGATTCAAAAAACTGGGAATATTATTCCTAAAATGGCCAGGAGTGACTTCTACCGCGGACAAGATAAAGTGGACTAATCGCGATTAGCATCTTTCGGGCATGGCTTTAATATACTTGTTGACGCGAAAGCTTGCGCGCGCTCAAATAAGTATGCGTCAAACTTGCTCGACAAGTATTGAAAGTGATCTTGGCTATTCATGCATGATCGAATGAGCCAAGAGGAAAAACTTTCGCGGCCCCTGTCGATAATCAGTTTATGATTCACGTAAGTTACATGTTTAGAAATTGTCAAAAATTGTTAGAAATGAAAATTTGCATATTAAGTGAGTTACATTTTCAAAATCGTCAGAAATGAAAATTGTTTAAAAAAAAAGGAAAAAGCGTTCGAAGATATCCGTATGTTATCCGTATGTCTCACGTATGTATTCGTATGTACAGTAACTCGTATGAATTCCGTGGTGTGTTACCCAAGATCTTTTTAAAGATTGTTTTCAGTGCATAAACATAGAAGACTTTGCGCTTCGGATTAAAATGAATATGAAGAGGTAGTAGAACAATTAACTGATGATCAAGTTGTATAAATCAATATCTGATACTAGAAAATTTCTGATAGCATTTTATTGAAGGAGACTGAAGAAAGCTGGGAGATTGACAGGGAGAGACAAAGAAAGTCTGGCAATCTACCGGGCGATGGAGAGTTTGGAGTTGTAAATAAAGGGAACTATCGAGGACAGGATGGAAGGATTTATGATGTCACAGCAAAGCAGTTCGAAGGTATTAAATGAATCAAGGACGCCGAAGTTCGGTTATAATTTTCCGGTGCACACTGTACTATAATTTATCTTCCTTTTTTATACAGTTATTTTTAAATATCACCGCTGTCTTGTTTGATTTCGTTGCGAAGAGCGTCTTTTCCGTGTATTAAAGGCTAGTTTCTTTTAAAGTATTGCTGGTTCTCACTGTCACACCATCAAAATTAAAAAACAAAACCCATCAATAGATAAAGTCCATCAGGATCTGGGAAATGAAATGAGGTAAATACATGCAAACATCGTCGCAAAGATTCAGGTCAATACCATTGGTGTCCATCCGGAAAACGTCTTCGCCTTAGCGGCCGTTTACTCCCGGGAGATGGGAGATTTTCAACCTACGGCCTCCGTGATATCTCCTAGTAAAAATTAATTTGAAAACATACTTTTATGGTGATACAGTGTTCTCCTCTATGCAGACATTAGCAAGGTACCGGCTTAAGATGTCTACAGTATACGAAGTCACGCAGACACCATTTGTCGGATCTTTTGGTTACTGTATACTAGATCATCTAGATTATAGTTGACTCAACCCTCATCCTCATCTAATGTTTTTTGTTTTTTTTTTTCTTTTCCCCAGCCCCGTTTAACCATATTCCGTATGTACTGAAAACAGCGCATTTTAATTCTCGTTTGTTGCTCAATGGGTAACCAGGCCTGAAGGAAGTGTCATACGTTGATCATCTTACACATGCTTCAAGAAGTGTTCTTGTCAGTAAATTGACACTCTTTCATGAGCAGCATGAGTTCTCGTAACTCTTTTGTGGGAATTAGTAGCTCATATTCATAGTGATCGTTTGTTGTAACGGCAAATAATGTCAATCCCTTCTGACTTAAGAGTGTTTTTGTGTACTGGAGATCTGCGTCTTGAGAAGTATGTTTTCTAAACTCAAACGTTGTGTAGTTATTTTGAAATGATCAAAATCTGTTCTTACTACTGCTTTCAGAAATTTTAGTAAAAATTAATTTTTTCATGACTTGCAAGTAAAAAGCCTACGGCCGATTACTAACGATATACCGTAAATCTGTTCTTTTCAGGGGAATTTTGTGTTCATCTGTCAAAAGAGCGGTTTCGAACGAGTGAGTTGCCTCGTCCAAAACCCAGTGACATTCATGCCAAAAGAACATTGAAGTTTCGCCAGCCGATGCCTCGCACTTGTGAGGGCGGCAAACACACTAGGACTAGCGTCGGACAAAGGTACAAGTAGTGTATGTACATTCAGTGTAATCTTTGCGTTGGTGGATCAGAATATTTTATTTTCGCTTTAAAAAGCGATAAACGTACTTTAGTCTCATTGCGATGTCATCCTTTTTAAAGTGTATATTGAAAACCAGAAGCATATAACTCTGAAGCGTGTAGGTCTGTTCAAATGCTGGGGTTTTTGGAGAACCGATCAAAATTTACTTGATATCAGCATTTTACGCTGAAGAGGCCACCCTGGCTAAATAACATTTATTATTATTATTATCATTATTATTATTACTATTATTATTATTATTATTATTATTATTATTACTAATATGGAATTACTGATACGAAATTACTGACTGATATGGAATTACTGACTGTCGGGCAAGTGCTTAATATGAAAGCCTTGTTTCGCGATGTAAACGAAGTGCTACAAAGGTCAATCACAGTTTTACGAAGTAAAAAAATGGGAATATTATTCCCAAAATGACCAGGAGTGACTTTTACCTCGGACAAGATAAAGTGGACTAATCACAATAAGCATCTTTTAGGCATGGCTTTACTTGTTTACGCGAAAGCTAGCGCGCTCAAATAGTTATGCGTCAACATTGCATGACAAGTGTTGAAAGTGATCTTGGCTATTCAAGCATGATCGAAAGAGCCAGGACAAAGAACTTTAACGCCTCCTGTCGGTAATCAGTTTATGATTCACGTAAGATACATGTTTAGAAATTGTTGATAACGGTTAGAAATGAAAATTTGCATATTAAGTAAGTTACATTTTTCAAAATCGTCAGAAAAGAAAACTGTTTAAAAAAAAAAAAAGCGTTCGTAGATGTCCGTATGTTTCACGTATGTATTCGTATGTACAGTAACTGGTATGTATCCGTGGTGTGTTACCCAAGATCTTTTTAAAGATTATTGTTTTCAGTGATAAAATAAAAGACTTTGCCCTACGGATTGAAATGAGTATGAAGAGGTAGTAGAAACAATTAACTGATGATCAAGTTGCATAAATCAATATCTGATGCTAAAAAATATCTGATAGCATTTTATTGAAGGAGAATCAAAAAAGCTGGGAGATTGACAGGGAGAGACAAAGAAAGTCTGGCAATCTACCGGGCGATGGAGAGTTTGGAGTTGTAAATAAAGGGAACTATCGAGGACAGGATGGAAGGATTTATGATGTCACAGCAAAGCAGTTCGAAGGTATTAAATGAATCAAGGACGCCGAAGTTCGGTTATAATTTTCCGGTGCACACTGTACTATAATTTATCTTCCTTTTTTATGCAGTTATTTTTAAATATCACCGCTGTCTTGTTTGATTTCGTTGCGAAGAGCGTCTTTTCCCGTGTATTAAAGGCTAGTTTCTTTTAAAGTATTGCTGGTTCTCACTGTCACACCATCAAAATTAAAGAACAAAACCGTTCAATAGATAAAGTCCAGGATTTGGGGAATGAAATGAGGTAAATATGCAATGATCCTCGCAAAGATTCAGGTCAATACCATTAGCGTCCATCCGGTAAACGTCTTCGCCTTGGCGGCCGTTTACTCCCGGGAAAAATTCGTAAAAATTAATTTGAAAACATACTTTATGGTGATGCATTGTTCTCTGCTATGGCGACATTACCGATGTACCGGCTTAAGATGTCTACAGTATACGAAGTCACGTAAACACCATTTGTCGGATCTTTTGGTTACTGTATACTAGATCATCTAGATTATAGTTGTATACTAGATTACGTAGATTAACCCTCATCGTCATCCAATATTTTTTTCCCACCCCCTTTAACCATATTCCGTATGTACCGAAAACAGCGCATTTTAATTCTCGTTTGTTGCTCAATGGGTAACCAGGCCTGAAGGAAGTGTCATACGTTGATCATCGTACAAATGCTTCAAGAAGTGTTCTTGTCAGTAAATTGACATTCTTTCATGAGCAGCATGATTTCCCGTAACTCTTTCGTGGGAATTGGTAGATTATATTTATGGTGATCTTTTCGTTGTAAAGGCAAATAATGTCAATCCCTTCTGACTTAAGAGTGTTTTTGCGCACTGGAGATCTGCGTCTCAAATTAAGAAAATTACACTTGGAACTTTAAGTACCAAGTGTAAGAGCAAACTTAAGTCCTGCTTATAAGATTACTGTAACTAATCAGAAGTATTCGAAGTATGTTTTCTAAACTCAAACGTTGTGTAGTTGTTTTGAATTCAAAATCTGTTCTACTGCTTTGAAAATTTTAGTACATTTTTTGACTTGCAAGTGAAAAACCTACGGCCGATTCCTAAAGATATACCGTAAATCTGTTCTTTTCAGGGGAATTTTGTGTTCATCTGGCAGAAGAGCGGTTTCGAAAGAGTGAGTTGCCTCGTCCAACACCCAGTGATATTCCTGCCAAAAGAACATTAAAGTTTTGCCAGCCGATGCCTCGCACTTGCGACAGCGGCAAAGACACTAGGTCTAGCGTCGGACAAAACAATGCTTTGGAGGGAGAAAGGTACAAGTAGTGTACGTACATTCAGTGTAATCTTTGCGTATGTGGATCGAGAATATTTTATTTTCGTTTTAAAAAACGATAAACGTACTTTAGTCTCATATTGACGTGATCCTTTTTAAAATGTATATTAAAAACCAGAAGCATATAGCCCTGAAACGTGTAGCTCTGTTTAAATGCTGGGGTTTTTTGGACAACCAATCAAAATTTACTTGATATCAGCATTTTATACTGAAGAGGCCACCCTGGCTAAATAACATCTATTATTATTATTATTATTATTATTATTATTACTTCCTAATATGGAATTACTGATACGCGAGACTGTCCGGCGAGAGCTTATTATGAAAGCCCTGTTTCAATCACAGTTTTACGAAGTAGAAAAATGGAATATTATTCCCAAAATGGCCAGGAGTGACTTCTACCGGACAAGATAAAGTGGAATAATCACGATCAGCATCTTTCGGGAATGGCTTTACTTGTTGACACGAAAGCTAGCGCGCGCTTAAATAAGTATGCGTGAATATCGCGCGCTTTTTTTTTACCTCGTAGTTTTCTAAGGTTGTTATCTTAATATTAAGAAAAATGTAAAAAGGCCGCTCAGAATAACATAAAATGTTTTATAGTTCACATTGAGACGGAAAACTACTTATCGAGCAAGATGATTTATTTTACGAAAAGTCAAGAGGAGGTTAGACACGGTCGCAAGGTATCATGGGACGAATTATCGAATTGAGCGTCGTTGGACTCATTTGCATCAAACCTTCGAGAAGTGTAGTCTGCTACACAGCCGTTTTCAGTGTCGTCACGCAACGCTCCTCCCCACTACGAGCAGTGCGGATCTCCAGTTTTGCCAAATGTTACCTGAACGAAGCGTTGAATCGGCTTTTCTTCCCTTCCCCTTGTCTAGCTGGTATTCTTTGCTCACAACAAATGGCAAAGTTTTACCCTAAGCGGAGGATTTATTCGGACGATCCATCGAAGACTCAAAACATGCGTGGAAAATAACTGTAACATTTTCGTTCACAGCTATTTTGCAGGAGAAGCTTTTCCGTCGCATTTTACAGGCATAGTTTGGATACGGTTGCCATTGCTGTCTGTACATCGAATTCTCGGGTTATAATTCCGATATAGGTCTTGTTCAATTTGGATTCTTTTGTGCGCGGAGGACACAAAGAAGTCGAGTTTCTATCGATGAAGTTTGTATTTTATGACAATCTCATTGCACGGTTTTTTGGTGTCGCTCAACTTTAAGATATTAGATAAAGATAGATAATTTATTTAAACACGTCGCAGCTGTACATGGGTGAATTGTGTATTACATATAAAATTTAAAAGGCATTGAAATCTTTCACTCTCTCTTATACGAGTGTCAAAGAAATTTAAAACTACAACAGTCAAGTCTGGAGTAAACAGAGAAGGGCTCCGAAGTGAACCCTTCCATTTAATAACATTTGCCCAAGGAAGGCACCGCCTAACCCCAGACGAAAAAGTCTCTACGAGGGAAAAATCCAAACACACGAAGCTAGACGCTGAACTGCGTGCATTCTATCTTTAACTGGGACGTGTATATAAGACCTATAAGCATCTGACTGCCAGTCTCCTAAACGCTTAATCAGTTCTGCAGGGATTTGAGCTTGAAAAGCCAGAGTGGCCCCGCGCGAGTGGAAGCTATGTCCACTAACTTGAGACGGGTCTTTGTTCGTCTTGGCTGCCAACAGCTTTAGAAGGGAGTCAAACTTTCCATAAGTCAGAGTAGTCAGGCCTTCCTCAGTTGATGCTGGGATGGAGGCTGGACCCGATAAAGGTGCTGGTACCAAGCGAAAGGCATATCTGAGAGCTGTATAAGGGCAGAGTGGATGCTGGGATGAATGCGAGGTAACGGAACAGTTAAAAAGCGCTGACTAAATTGGATGGTATTTGACCATCGATTGATGATGCTGGCCCAGTCAGTAAAAAAGAGTATGTCTCCCCCGCGTAGGTGTTTGGACGGGTCAAACTGTGTGAATCCTATGCATTGCAAATTCGCCTTACGCAGGAGGCCAAAATGCGTTACCTGGCAAACTGCCCAGAAAGTTGCATGCAAAGGTTTGTCCAAATTTAAGTGACTCTTGAAGGCTAATAGGAAATGGGGTGTAATCGGTTTCTTTTGGGACACTGTTAAACGTTTTACACACTTGTTTCGTCGAAATGTAGTTGCTGAACTGAGAATTGTTTTTGGTTGGGTCAGTCAGACCATGTTCAAGGTGTAGAATGCGAACCGCATTTAAATAAGTTGGGATGGAGGTTGCTGAGAGTTACCTTGCCAGAAAAGCTGCAAGCGAGTAAGGGTTAATGCTGCTCTTGGGAGAGGCTGGTAACCGTAGTATACTCAAAAGGATAGGTATGAATGCATTTGAATCACGTAGGTGGACCTGGTAGTAGGTACATATGCTCGGCGCCAGAAATTGGTGGCTTCACGGTCAAGTTGCCGCTAATCCCTTGGATCTAGGGAGAGCAAGAGACAAGGGGGACATGTAAGATTCGAAGTCATTTGATCCAGGTAGGATGTTGGTTGCTCCTGGGATATGCTTGACGAGCAAACTGAAGTTGCAATACTCCTTAATAAGCCAAAACAGTGAACGAATCCAGTCCATGATCACCGGACAACAGGTTGACTCTTTGTTTAGAATGGCTGCATCTACCTGACTGTCTGTCTTGATTATTACTCGATGACCTGACTAGAAAGGTGCCCAACGGTGTGTAGCTAAAACAGTGGTAAATGTCTCCTTCTAAATGATATGGAGACAGTAAAGAGATGGGTAATCCAAGGCCCAGTTGGCCTACATCCAGTCTGTTGTCCATAAGCGCCCTCCGCCAAACAGGGAGGCATCAGTAAGCACCGCTGTAGGAAGTTCTGGGATGGCTGAGGGGAACAAAGTTTTACAGTTGTGTGCTGGTAAGAGGCAGATCCACCACATGAGGTCGGCTCTTGCATTTATATCTTGTAGTGTTTTTAAATTTCAATTCGTCGAGTCTATTTTTATTAGTTCTGAATATTTTATTTACGACTGAGGGCCACTAGCTCATCACTGTTTACTGTCATGTGTTACCCTCATTAAATAAAGTTGCTACCTACCTGCCTACCTATGTTTGGATAGAGGTCATGGTAAGGGCATTTAACCGTTTTTGCCAAGGTAATAAGACGCCTCAGAAATGCGCGCCCCCTCGAACAACTCGTGCTGCCAAATTAAGCTTGCAAAGGAGTCGTTGTAGGTGAAGCTTCGTAAATATGCGTTTTGAGCTTGTTACCTTGAGAAGGGATAACTCAGACACACGATCGTCTGAGAGACGGAGTTCAAACTGAACAGTGTCGATTTCAAATCCAAGAAAAATCAGACATTGGGCAGTGTAGACAACTTTGGACCAGTTGACAGTGAAGCCGAGAGACAGGGTGTCAAAAGTTACTTTGCACAGACGTTGGGTTGGTTCGATGATAAGGACGTCATCGAGATATGCCAGGACAGTATACCCTCTCCGTGCCATCATACGACTAATCGCTTGTGCGAGGCGATGAAACACCATTGGTGAGGCCCCGGCTCCAAATGGGAGACGCTTATCATAGAGGTACGACATTCCTGTATCTCGCCAGCCGTCGGGGTGTGTGCCAACGCTTCTGTATGCAGGTTTTAAGTCAACTTTTTCCAACCAACAACCAGGTTGACAGAGATTTGCTGCATCGTCAACAGTAACATACCATACTTGTAGTGTTCTAAATCCATACATGAGTTAGAATTCATCATTAAGGGTCGGCTACAATCCATGATCATTCGTAATTCATTGAAGGCCTTTTTTGGTACAGCTTCAAGGGCGTCAATGATAATGAGCATGTTTGCCTTGTGTGCTATAGCAAAGTGATCTTCTCGGAGACCTTTGACTAATTGCGCTTCAATTTGATTTTTAGCTCCAGGCATGTGTAAAGGCATGTGAAACCATTGAATCAGGAGAAAGGAGCTTAACACCATCCAAGATAAAGTCCATGTCCGGGTCATTGTTTAGTTCTGTTGCCTAGGTCTCACAAACTAAGTCTGTGGAGACCTTGGCTGCTTGGGGCTGCTGCTTAAATTCTGAGAAGGGCCCTGCATGAATAGGTTAACTTTCACCACATACGAGAGTTAGACGCTGACCATTGAGAGAATGACATTTTTTCAAGAGAGAGTTTCTTATCCTGAGCGGTTTTTAATACAATTCTAGCATCACCAGAGGTTCCAAGCACGGTCTCCTTAACCCCGTGTAGTGCTAAGTGTTAAAGCAAAGGGCTTTAACAGCGGTTGCGCTGGGTCTTGTTCCTCTTCGGTTAAACCCAGTAAGATGGGGTCTCCTAAGGAATCCATGAGAGATTTTCGCTCGGATTGGACAACTGGGTCTTGCTGGAGACTTTTCAAGGTTGTTTTTGCGACCAAATTATCATCAGGTGTTGTTGTTGTGGTCGCCGAGACCATCTTCGAAGCACTTGGTTGCGTGGACTCTCGCTGTAGCTGCAACAGCCCGAGTTTGGTGCGAGTAAGGTCCAGTTCAAGCTGTAAATCGCGGTTTCGAAAATCGTTGGTCGCTCTGTCGTTTACAGTGGGTTGTTCTTCCTTAAAACTTGTTGTAGTAAGGTCTTTTATCAAAGACTCAACCTTACTCAGTTCGCATTTGACGGCTACTGTTGTCACGTGATTGACCGAGCGTACGTACGTACGTACGTACGTACATACGTACGTACGCGTCTACAGATTGTACGGGTGGGGTAGGGGAGACTATCAAAAGGAAGGGAGGGGTGTCTCAGGCATGTCTTGGCAAGTCCACATCTTTAATATAGGATTTTAGTATAGGACATTCACAATATGGTCAATTGACAGCTGTCAAAACAGGATAGCCACTGACCAGTATCCCATGACCATATCGCGGGCTCATGTGTCAACTCATCGAGGTGACGTGATTTGTTTGGAAGCTGTCCGCTGACCAGTTAATTGTTTTACTAGATCGCGAACAATCTTCAATCTCATACTTTTACTAGTTAAACTGATAATGCACACATATTGGACATCAATGATTTGATCAATTGACAGCTGTCAAAACAGTGTACCCACTGACCAGTATCACTTGGCTGTATCGCGGGCTCAGGTGTCGACCCTTCGATGTCAAGTATTTTTTTGAAGTTATCCGCTGACAAGTTACTAGTTTTCAAGTGATCGCAGGCTCAAGTTCAAGTTTGTTCTAAATTCATATGAAATATGTTGTGTTTATGTGCTACACAATTAAAATTTTGATTGCAAACTGACCTCGGACGCGAAAATTCAGCCAGCTGTTACAGGCAGGGAAGACAGTTGCTTTTGACTTTTCTCACCATGGTCACGCGTTGGTCACGCTCTGCGTCCAATTTTTATGCTCTGATTGGTCAAAATTTGACAGGTGAGTTCATGCGGAAAATTTAAGCAGCATCTTGAATCTTGTTTACTTTGACAGCTGAAGCTGACAGAGTTTTGTGTCAACTTGTGATGTTTTTAAGTGTCTTTTTCCACTGGATGTGCAAAATGAAATTCAGCTGCTATCAGGAGTCCTCTGTTATTCATGGCTAGTTTGTTTATTGGGTTTTTGGTTGAGGAATACGTCGCTTCTCAAAGTCGGAAATCCGATTTCGGATGGCATCGTTTTCGTTTTCACCTTGCTTGATGCGTAAGAGGATTGCAAAGTCTGAAGCGATATTGGCTTTTCTTGATACCTTTCAGGAGCTGCATCTCGAATGGTAAGCCAGAGAAATTATTGTATTTGATGTTTGTTTTTTTAGATCTTATTTAATGAAGTCGAGCGGAGTTTATGCGGTCATTTAGTTTATGCACGTTTGTAAGATTTGAGACAATGATCTGACCGAGTATCAGGTTTGATATAAGCTTACAGAACTTTAAAAAGCCTTAAGACAGTTTCTCACCGCAAATAGAAAGAAAACGTTCCAAAGAATATTTAGTTATAATTCTGGCCGGAAAAGAAAGCTTTGAGCGATTTTCTTGCCTCGAGTTCGTCTTTGAAAAAAGCAAACACCGGGAAGCCGGCTTAAAACATAAAGTTAACTTTAAGCTTGAAGACTCAGGATTTTTAGGGATACTTTAATACTTGTCTTTCTGAATGAAAATTGTTGTTTCTGTATATGTTTCACCGAATTATATTTCTTTTATTGATTGTTAGTAGTCTCTCTTGTAATTTTAATCGCTGTGCCGATTGTTTTCAGTCGTTCAGTGAACATCGCTTGCAGGAGTACTCAAAATGCCGCGCGTTAATAAACCATTAAATAAAAAAACAGAATAAATTCTTTATAATGTTGGAGCGTAACTCTGTTAATGTTCATTCAAACACTCGCCACAGCTCGCACTACAAAAGTGAGAACCGGATAGTCGTGTAGGTGATTTTGGAAATTTTTTTAACAGTTTATGAATATTGAATGAGTGCATTTGTATTGTGAAATACTGCTTTCTGTCCGAGGTCTGCCGGTATGATAAAAACAGTGCCTCATACTACTGTTTCACCTCAGATGTGATGTATAAATGGTATAAAAGGTTGGTTTACACGCACCGAGATTTGTTGACAAGATTTTGCAAAGTAAACTTGTCGAACCCAAAAAAGTTGGCCTGATTTTTTTTCTCACTAATTAATCTACGGTGACCAAGAGCTATTATGGCTATTAAATGTGATCGAAGATGATTACCAGTTTTTGGGTGTACATATGAGGCTAGCTATCAACTCGATGTAAGATTTGGTTCACTCTTGGGCTGTTTGCAAATTATTTTTCTCTAAAATCAGGTAGCCTTTCCCTCAAAAGTCACATAAAATTGCCTCTAAAGTTAACTGAATTGTGGAATTCGAATACAAGTTTATTGTTTAATTTAAATTATAAATTTATTAATGGGAGCCTCGCTTTTAGCCCTGGCTAAATCTATATATTAAAAAACGATAAACGTACTTTAGTCTCATAGTGACGTGATCCTTTTTAAAATGTATATTAAAAACCAGAAGCATATAGCCCTGAAGCGTGTAGCTCTGTTTAAATGCTGGGTGTTTTTGGACAACCAATCAAAATGTACTTGATATCAGCATTTTATACTGAAGAGGCCACCCTGGCTAAATAACATCTATTATGATTATAATTATTATTATCATTATCATTATTATTATTATTACTTCCTAATATGGAATTAATTACTGATACGTGAGACTGTCCGGCGAGTGTTTATTATGAAAGCCCTGTTTCGATCACAGTTTTCCGAATAATCACGATCAGCATTTTTCGGGAATGGCTTTACTTGTTGACACGAAAGCTCGCGCGCGCTTAAATAAGTATGCGTGAATATTGCGCGCTTTTTTTTGTACCTCGTAGTTTTCTAAGGTTGTTATCTTGATATTAAGAAAAATGTAAAAAGGCCGCTCAGAATAACATAAAATGTTTTACAGTTCACATTGAGACGGAAAACTACTTATCGAGCAAGACGATTTATTTTACGGAAAGTCAAGAGGAGGTTTGACACGGTCGCAAGGTATCATTGGACGAATTGTCGAATTGAGCGTCGTTGGACTCATTTGCATCAAACCTTCGAGAATTGTAGTCTGCTACACAGCCGTTTTTAGTGTCGTCGAGCAATGCCCCCCCCCCCCCCCCCCCCCCCACTACGAGCAGTGCGGGTCTCCAGTTTTGCCAAATGTTACCTGAAAGAAGCGCTGAATCGGCTTTTCTTCCCTTCCTCTTGTCTAGTTAGTATTCTAGCTGACCTTGAACAAGAGACTAACTTAGAACTACTGAACCTTCACTGTTGGCTAAAAGCTAATAAGCTAAGTCTTAATGTTGCGAAAACTGAGTTTATGGTTATTGGCTCTCGCCAGAAGCTTCTTGTGGAAAGCCATAACGAAATAAACATCAAACTAGAAGACCAAGTTATCAGCAATGTTGATCACGCAAAATCATTAGGTCTCGTTATCGACAATCGGCTTTCCTGGTCTAATCATGTTAACGAATTGTGTAAGAAGGTAACTCCGGCTATAGGTGCCCTTAGACGTATCAGGCCCCTTATCTCCCAATGTACTGCGGTACTAGTCTATAACTCCTTAATTCAACCTCACTTTGATTACTGTAGCCTCGTTTGGGATGGCTTAAGTGATCAACTGAGTGACAAATTACAAAAGTTACAGAACCGTGCAGCTAGAGTAACTTTAAAGGCCAGCTATGGGACTAGCTCGAGCCTGCTTCTTGGTATACTCAAATGGGACAAATAAGTTATAAGGAGAAAGAAGCATAAAGCAATAATGATGTTTAAATCTCTAAATGAACAAGCTCCAGTGTACTTGCAGAACCTATTTCACGAACGAAGCACAGACTATGATTTGCGCAACTCCTTTCATAAATTGACGTTGCCCAGGCCGCGTACTAACTACTTGAAACGAAGTTTCAGTTACAGCGGTGCTTTGTTGCGGAACTCTTTACCCGAAAATGTGAGAGGAATTAAATCAGTCAGGAAATTTAAAGAGCAAATCAATCATCTTTTTGAGTCGTCGGACTCTCACTCGGCAGTCTTGCAAAACAGTATGTCGATAGTTTTTAGTCTAATTAATTGTAATTAGACTTTTACTCTATTATTACTGAAGATTTTACCGAGTTTTAAATAAAGAATCTACCTACATACCTACCTACGCATGAGGCCAAAGAGCGTTACTAGACAAACTGCCCAGAAAGTTGCATGCAAAGGTTTGTCCAAATTTACGTGACTCTTGAAGGCTAATAGGAAATGGGGTGTAATCGGTTTCGTTTGGGACACTGTTAAACGTTTTACACGCTTGTTTCCTCGAAGTGTAGTTGCCAACTGGGAATTGTTTTTGGTTGGGTCAGTCAGGCCATGTTCAAGGTGTAGAATGCGAATCGCATTTAAATAAGCTGGGATGGAGGTTGCTGAGAGTTACCTTGCCAGAAAATCTGCAAGCGACATGACTTCCTTGCTTCTTCAGCTTTTTTTGCTTGAATTGAGGAAATTTTCTGGTTTTCTCAAAGACCAAGTTGTTGATTATGCTGGCAGAATAGCCATTTTTCTTCAACTGTCATTCGAAGCTGGCCATTAAACTTCGAAGCGAAGCGTCGTTCGCTTTGCTGATTGGACGAATGATAGTTTTTTACGGGGAAATTTTGTCGTTCGTGCTCCTGATTGGCTACGAGCAGTATCAGTACGAATTTTGTCCACTATGATTTTCGTGGATAAATCTCAGTACCTATGAAATAAACCTGGTTTTGCAGCAGCTTTCAGAACTAGGCAAGGTTTGAAGGGCGTGGGCGTTGGATCCTACAGAAAAAAATAACATTAAATATAAGGGCCCACTTGACAAAGAGAAATTCCACCCAGAGATAAGACTGTGAAAGGTTTCAACCCAGGAGTCATTTCAAAAGTAGGCTGAGTTTGATCGTCCGGGTGAACGTAGTCCTGAATAGTTCTCTTATTGTTAACAGTGACTGACGTTTCGACAACCTGTTCGGTAGTCATCTTCAGAGTGAAAGTGAGTTGTATCACGTTAGTTGATGGTATTATACTCTGGTTATTGATCTAATTGGTCAATTACGTCGCGATCTTGTTGGTCGTCTGTCAGTTAAGCCGTGATGTTATTGGCTATGAAGACACCCGCACTGCAACGCACACTTAACAACAAACCTCTTACACTGAAGAAAATCGATAAGATCGATTTTCGACGCTACAACAGACTGAGGTGTAGTGTTCCGCAGCCACCCAAGCTGTATGGACTACCAAAAATACACAAACCCAACATACCTATCCGGCCCATAGTTTCTTTCTGTGGGTTCCCGACTTACCAGCTGTCTAATACTTAACTAATGTACTGAAACCGCTGACTGACGAATCTAGACACAAACTACAGTCTACTGAGAAATTTATTGACGCCATAAAGACAATACAGATACCGGACGACCACAAACTAGTGTCCTCTGACGTGAAATCACTGTTCACCAGTATTCCACTTCAGCTGGCTCTAGACTGTACTGAGAACGCTATTAAGAACTCTACTACCTACAGACGACGTTATGGACCTACTCAACCTGTTTGACTTCGACGTACTTTCAGTACAACGGCATACACTACAAACAGTTACACAGTACAGCTATGGGCTCTCCAGTTTCTGTTGTTGCAGCAGAAATTGTCATGCAAAACATCGAGGAACAAGCCCTACCTACCTACACGCGAACTGTACCTCTTCGGTTACGTTACGTTGACAAAGACGTACACAAAGACGGAATCGACGATTTTCACGAACACCTTAACAGACAGAACGCGGACATACAGTTCACCAAGGAGATCGAAGAAAATTGTAAGATACCTTTTCTACACTGCTTGGTCACTCGCGACAACAGCAAGCTAAAAACGACTATTTACAGAAAACCGAACATACCGACCGATTACTAGATCAGTCTTCGTACAACCCGACCTCTCACAAGGCCACTACTATCCGGACTCTGACGAGACAAGCGCAACTAGTGTGTGACTCACCTGACAGCCTACAAGAAGAGACTGATTATCTTAACAACGTTTTTAGTAAGAACAATTACAACACGGACTTTGTTAGACGGAACACTCATAGTAACACTGATTCCAAAACTCAGACCAACTCTGGCCCTGTTACGACAGCGACTATACCGTACATCAGAGGCACCTCTGAAACCGGCAGAAACCTAAGCACGCGACTGACCGAACACAAACGGGCGACGAGGAATGGTGACGTCAACAATCATATTGCTGAGCACCATTTACAAACGAAACATCAAATTGACTGGGACTCTGCGACATGTATAACGTATTCTACAGACTACTATCAACGTCTTACTTTAGAAAGCTGGTTTACTAACTTAGAACAAACGCCACTGAATCGTAGCCAACAGTTACCAGCACCGTATAAACGACTTATTGACGAGATCAAGCAAAACTAACTACGAGGGAACGACTGGAGAACTGACAATTTGACTAACGATAGACGACTGTTTAACTGTGACTATAGACGGATCGAAAGGCACCAATTACTGATTACGAGTCTTCATAGCCAATAACATCACGGCTTAACTGACAGACGACCAACAACATCGCGACGTAACTGACCAATTCGATCAATAACCAGAGTATAATACCATCAACTGACGTACAACTTCACTTTGACTCTGAAGATGACTACCGCACAGGTTGTCGAAACGTCAGTCGCTGTCAACAATTCAGGACTACTTTCACCCGAACGATCAAACTCAACCTACTTTGGAGATAAGACTGTTCACAGTCCCTTATTTTTCCGTAAGATCGTGGAGATCGAGCGCTTTGCGTTATGGACAGCCATCTTGGATGAGTGTCAAAACCACTTAGGGAGCGAGGGTCGGTTTCGGAGGAAGCGAGAAAAATAGAGGGACTGTCCTAACATCACTGCAGCTCGCGTTCAGGGAGTGTGTTGTACCAGCAACGCAGGCGTTTGGTTGGTAATTAGACAATAGATGTTACTTTGATCTTGTTTTACCACTGAGTTAAAGCATTTTGATGTGTGTATATATTATGTGAATCTGGAGTTATTCTGACAAATACCCGCCGAGAAGCAAGCAACCGAAATTGGGCAAATGTTGGCGTCGCGAAATACCTGTTTTGAGGTTTCCGGGTAACGGTGACATTTTGCCTCAATATTTAAGGTATTATAAAGATTTAGAACCAAAGAAACTTGTTCTCTTTCATCTTATGTGAACCTTGTTTTATGCGAGACAAATTTTGAACGGAATGGAAATTTTGATCATGATCAAGTGGTCGATTCTTACTCGGACAGCCTACTAAAAGTTTCGGATTACATACTGGAATAAGTATGGGGTCAGACAGCGAGAGCAATTGTCTTATTATACCTATATATTTATTATGCCTTTAGTAATTTTTCTGATCATAGAAATATATTTATAGTATCTTATTAAAGGAGAAGGAAGAAAGCTTCGAGATTGACTTGGATAGATTAAGAGTGTCTGACGTAGTACTTGGAGAGGGAGAGTTTGGAATTGTTAATAAAGGTAGCTACCGGGGACAAGATGGAAGGATCTATGATGTCGCAGTAAAGCAGTTAAAAGGTACTATTATAAATAAATGGAAGGCACCTAATTTGGTTGATATGTTTTTTTTCCTTCATTTATCAGCCTTACTTTTAAAGGAATGAGTAGACATGCTGCAACGAAACCTGTGTTGCAGAAGAAATGTACACAATGTACATCAATATATTCTTCTTGCATTTATTTCTTTGTGTCACGCCTCCTTCTTCTTTTCAAATGTCCTCTCCTATAACAGGGCCCCCATGAACTCCCACGGAGGGCCTGATGCAGGTTATCTGATATAAATAAATAAATAAATAAATAAATAACGATGATGATGATGATGATGATGATGATGATGATGATGATGATAAAGTATATAATTTATCTTGCCGCGATTTAAAAACATCGAACACAGTGAAAGCTAATCAGTGTATAACGTGTTAATGAATTTACTGTAATGTGGCTTTTCTATACAGATGGTACAAGCACGGCAGACAAAAACGATTTATTAAGTGAAATAAAGATGTTAAAACAAGCTGGTCGGCATCCAAACATCGTCAGCTTAGTTGGCGTTTGTACTCGAGAGGGTATGTTTTATCCTAATCAGTATTTGCTGTAACGAATACTCGGTTCCTTTTTCTTTAATATGTTTCTTTTTCATTTTTTATTATTATTTCAGAGAGGATTCTTGTTGTGACTGAACTGGTTCAGTATGGTAGTTTAAAGGACTTCCTAATATCAAAACGAATAGCATGCGTTTCTGGTGAAGCGAGTCGCTACGTAAATGTACGTTTTGGCTTAAACGACCGGGTGTTACTTAAAATCGCGTTTCAAATCGCTTTGGGGATGCAATTCTTAGAAAAGAAAAAGGTAAGGGAATATACGTGTAATACCTTTTTGCGTTCAAATATAATGCCTTCTTTCCATTCTCAAAACGTGCTTACCTCTTTGTAATATATCTTTAAAACATTTTCCTGTACCTCAGAACTTTTCAGCATATGAAGGGATGATTATTCTGGCAGATATTTTTCATATAGTAGTTGTCATCCGTGGAGTGGTATTTTTCTATATTCTTTCTCTGGGGCCGTCTGTCTTTGCTCTGTCTATATTATTAAGAGGGTCTCAATGGGGTTAACCGATAGGCGTAAAACGGCCAAAAATTTAGTCGATAGCCGTTAAAATTGAAAAATTTTAACCGCCAGCCGTAAATAGAGTAAAAAAGAGTTAACCGTAAAAGAAACTGTTCCCTAGATTTGCTACTTTCAAGGGAGGTACTAAACTCACTTATGGTTGCGTTTTTTATTTCCCGGCTAGTGTGACTCCGTACGCACGTTAGGTGAAGCGCCTTTTAGGTGTTGACCAAGACCTAGGCTCCATCTTTTACCGAAATAAAAGGTTATGTAAAACCACTCAGTACGGAGGATTTGAGACGGATCTAAGGTATCCCACTTGCCGAGTTGCCCTGTTCCGTAAAGCTGTTGCAGTTGTTCGCTCGTAATAGCATTTTTGTGAAGGGTTGGCCCACGTTTCCCCTCCTGCATCACTTGTTTGCAAATAGCGTAGAGGACTTTGTTAGATTTTTGGAAGGCTGAGTCGCCGACTATCGGCCATGGCTTGTTGTTGGGAGGTTGTCTTAAGTATCGGTTGACAGCTGCCCGGATCGCTTTAAAAGACAAAACTTTGAACTCTGTGCCGTCCTCTCGCCTGTCAGCAGGCGCTAAATTAAAGGATATAAAGACATAGAATAGAAGAGCACCATCAAAGTTAAGATTAAGTAGCAAAATACTCCTAGAACACTCAAAGGAAAGTCTAAGGTGAATTTTACCCCGACAATGTGCGTTATTGACCCCAGCATTTGATGCTCGCTACGGTCTCAAAATTCGGTTTATTTTTAATTCGTTTTGTGATATTCTTGTCCACCCGCGAAAATACTATACCCACGATCGACTTGCGAAAATCCACCCGGAACCCGCGACAATTTACCTGTGACCTGCCACAATTTACGCGCCACCGCGAAGATTAGACTCTTTACTCCCACTGATGCTATTCTATGATTTAGTTTGATATAAGTATTATTATTTTGGGATATGATATGTTTCGTAAACTGCCTAAAATGAGTCTTTGTTTCAGTTTGATGTAATGTTAAGCAGTGCAGATTGTTTGTTTGTTTGTTGTTGTCGTTTTACAAAGCTTTTTTCAGTTTTTAAGAATTTACTCAGAGGAAAGTGGATTTCAGATTCTTCTCATGCAAACCAACAAAAAACCGCTAAGATTTTGCGCCGAATTTCCCATTTCTTTCCATTACCCTTGGGCATTTTTATTAAAGCCCTCGCTCCAATCACTTTTTTCACAGTTAGGTTTGATTAGTTCGAGGCTCTCCCCGCATTTCTGTACGTTTTGAGCTTTTACCGGTATACAATTTTTTATCTTTGTATCTTTGTATTTCTTTTTAGTGCGTTCATCGCGACCTTTCAGCTAGAAATGTCTTCATTGGAGAAAACCTCGTAGCCAAAGTTGGCGACTTTGGATTGGCACGTGATATCTCAGACTATGGTATTTACACCAAAATATCCAATGTAAGTACATGTAGGCTCGGGAACCGCTTCGAACTGCACAATTTTGGGACAGCCGACATTTTCAACTGTAAATCGAGACACCATAAGAATGATATACCGTGAACTTCCGCTTATAAGCCCTGAGCTTATGTATCTTCGTAAAGGGTTTTAGATGGACTTATAAACTGAGGGGTTTATATCCGAGGGGGGCTTATAACCGAGGGGTGCTTATCACCGGACTAGAACAAGCTTTATAACATAACTAGAATGTTCGCCTAATCAAATTTAATGGCGCAAGCGTGCTCCATATTCCCATTGAGCACACTGATGACGTCAATAAACTATACCTCAAGTCTTTGTGACCATCCTCCCAAGACGTCTCCCAAGGCAAGTGCATACACGATGAGGCTCTTACTATGTATTTCATAACGTAAATTTAAGAGAAAACTTTTGAATTTCTTAACCAATAATAGGGAAATTAGGTGTGTGTTGTTGTTGTTGTTGTCATCTGCGCGAGCTGTGTGGGCTATGGCTTGTGCAAATCATTCTTTGCAAAAATCTTTCTCTCTAGAAGAATTTTTCTGTGAATTAATCGTTTTTCGGTACCCCAATATGGATTTTACAATCTTTTGTAATGTTATCTTAAGTGAGTTGAGTTAAATCTCTCGGTTTCAAGATAAGCTTAAAAACATAACTGTCAGGTAAAAATATATATAGTCACGTACACATTGACGCGCGCTACAATAATAAAATTTTAAGTGAACGGCTATATCGATCGCTTTGATAATGTTATAAAACAATTAGCTCATGCTTCAACTGTGCGTATGTCGAGATGTTGAGCACTTGGGAAGTTTGGAGAGCACTCGAGAGGTTAGAGTTGCTCTAAACTCTTACGCCTTTTTCGTGCTCTCCAGACTTCCCGCGTGCTCAATATCTCGACATACGCACGCTGACTCATGAACTGATTGTTCAATAGCAGTGCTAATCAAAATACGTTTATCATTTACTGGCTTTTTTAATTAAAGTGTTATAATAAATCGAATTCATTTCAATACATTTGGAACAGAAAACTCACAGGACGAAGAAGGTATTCCCTTCAACTTCTACTTTGCGATTTTTTTAGTATGTAATAGGGATGCCGAAAGGACCTGATCGCGGGCTATTCAAATTCTAAAGCGAGAATCTTTCTCTCTTCTGTAGGGTAGAGTACCTTGGAGATGGTTATCCTTAGAATCGTTAAAGGCCCAAGTATACACTGCCAAAAGTGACGTGTAGGTGTCCAAACTGGTTTTATCAACGATCAGCTGCGATACTTGAAGCAATGATTTTTGACTTCATGTTTTTACATATCGTTTAGTCATATTCGATCGTGCATGTGAATGGATTTATTTGACTTGTATATCTTTCTGTTTCTTTCGTTTAAAGATGGTCCTATGGTATTGTCTTGTGGGAAATTGCCACTTACGGTGGGTATCAAATATTAGCAAATTTTTATAGTGTTCTCATAGCTGTTTCCTAAGCAAAATATGTTGTTATCTTGTTTGTTGTCTTCAGGTGAGGAGCCATACCCTGACATAGAAACGCCAATGGATCTCATACTTTGGCTCTCCATGGGGAACCGGATGTCCCGTCCCGAACATAGCTCAGAGAAAATGTAAGTTCGCAAAGTAAGTTAACTAAGTAGTATAGCAAATAAGGTTTCTAGGAGGGCGGATCATGCGGATCCACATGGTGATTAACATATGGAAATTGAGACAGGTAAATAGTGACGTCAAAAGATAGATGCTGTGTTGAAATCACTCCAGTTTAAAGAGGATAACTGATAATTATTTGAATAGGGCGTTTTTTTCTTTTAAGTTTCGTAGAAAGCGGAATGTCAAAGAGCAGACCTTCAAACGTTGTTAATTAAGTTTATTTAATAGCCCTTTTGTTTCCTTAGAACAAGTTCGAGGAAGGGTCCAATATATTGAATACAATTCTCGGTTCCAAATGATTCGAATTTAAACGACTGTTGTAGTTTCTGTCACCCAGCATTAAGCAAAGTTAGGAAAAAGAGTGTGGTATGTTTAAAAACGACCGAAATCGATATACTGAAGCTTTGTTTTGAACTTGAGACAAAACATTTGCCGCTGCATTCTAGTTGTTCGATTTCAACTTTGCTTTCCCTGAACCAAACTTTTCTCCCATTCAAGATAGCGACCTCATTAGTAAAAACGTGTTCACATAAAAAGTTCAAGATGGCGACCTCATTACTAAACCCCGCTTCCATACTTTTTCTCTCACTGACCCCCCCCCCCCCCCCCCCCCACATTTACTACAACGGATGCTCTTCGATTACTCAGAGTTGCTCTTATTAGCGCAAAGGTGCACGTGCCCACCCTTCACTCAGCGTTGCTCGGCGCTGCTCACTGACTATTCAGCGCTGCTTCGAGCTACTTTAGAGCTGCTCTCAGTAGCGCTAATGTGTATACTATTTACTCAGTGCTGCTCTGAGCTGCTCATCATGGTTATTTAACATTGCTTTGAGCCACTTAGAGTTGCCCTGAGTAAAGCTCAAAAGGGGCTCACTGACCACGCAGTGTGGCTCTGAGCTAGTGACGTTGATCACTCAGTTTTGCTTTGAGGTTCTCAATAATTTTTCACAGTTGCTCTGAGTTACTAAGAGTTGCCCAGAGTTAAGCTCAAAAGGGCTCACTGACCACTCCTAGTGGCTCTAGCATTGCTTTCAAAGTAAAGTAGTCCTGAGTGACTTAACCCTAAATTAATTAAACGGGGGAGTTTTGCGAGTCCACTTTCCATATCAAACGTTCATCGAATTAATAGGGCGAGAGAATGGTACATTTTAGCCATTCTGTCCGAGAGCATTTAGCCGTAAGTCTAACAGCAATCGACACGAAACAGTGGGTTGTCCGAAACAATATGATGGCGATAGAAGGAATAACCAACTTTTTGAATGAGGGAGAGGGCTTGCCGAGAATAAAAGCTAAAAATATTGTGACGACGATGAAGAAGATGATGTTAATGAAGATGCAGACGAGGACAACGATGATGAGCAGGTTTCATAATTGGCCGTTTAAGAACTGTGGTCGTAGTTTGCACTTCTCTTCCCTTCTGTCCTTTCGCGCGCACCTTGTGACAGTACAGCTCGTTTTAATAGGGCCTTTAGGATCTGGTGTACGGCCTTTGTCATCCTCTCCCAAGCTCCTCCCATATGGCATGTCCCAGGTGGGTTGGAGATCGATTTAATCCCTCTGTATGTACAAAACCCACTGATTCTTTGCTGATACACTCATCGACACAGGTCTAGCTCCAACTCCTCATCAGCTCTGGTAAAGTTCTTTCCACAGTCGTTTCGAATTTGCTTTAGGAGACCTTTGAGATTGATGAATCTTCTTAAGGCATTAAACATTGAGACTGTGTTCAAGCTGTGTGCAGCTTCGATGTGTATGGCTCGGAATGTAGATCAAGTGAATAAACATCTATACTGTTTCACTCTGCTTTCGGCCTTGTTTCACATCTAATGGACCAAAAACGTTCACTCCAATATGCGTGAACAAAGGTTTGTTCGGAGTAACTCCCTCTTGCGGAAAATTTGCGATCAACTGTGATCCCCATTAAGCTTTTCTTTTCTAACAGTCCTCACTACCGTTAACACTTGCGCACTACAGAACGTCCATTTACAAGTCCAGAACCTTCTCTGAGAGATAAAAACACAGACCCCTGTCGAAGGTGACGTACATTCTCATGGTGATAGAAAAAGCAATTATTAGTTCTGTGACATAGTCATCCCTTGGACGAAAGAAAGGATAATAATCCACCTCTCAACTTTTGGCCTAACTTAAAATTTGATGAGCCTTTCCTCATATAATGCTTTTGGCTTGTCTTTCGTTCGACAAGGTAGAAGGTTCCTTAAATACCTCCGGGAGCGCAATTACCGTAAAATTCCGAAAATAATCCCCAGGGCTTATATTTTTCAAAGGCCCTTTTTGAGGGGCTTATTTTTGGAGGGGCTTATCTACGGAAGAAAATTTGCGTCTCAAAATCGATTGGGCTACCCTTATATGTGGAAGGAAATTTACCGTTTTTGCTTTGTTTTACTTTGTATTTGAGGGCAATTTCCAAGTACAAGCCCCCCGGGAGGGCTTATATTTGGAGGGACGATTTAACGGAGGGTTTTTTGCGTTACGAGTTTGGGGGCTTATAAATGAAGGGGCTTATTTTCGGAATTTTACGGTTCTTCTTTTTCAGCCTTATGACGTTCTTCCACTGTAGGACTCCCGTTTAAAAACCCTCTGTTACTAAGGATGGCGTACTGGCGTACGCTTCCCTGCTTCGGCTCGTAAACTTTACTACATCAGCCAAGTAAATGCTGTTTTTATTTTCCACCACAAAGAATATTGATATATTAACTTGTCAAGAGGATTTGAAGAAGCAGTAGTGGTGTAAATCTTGCTTTTCCCCCTTACTTTGGGTCACTATGTATCAGTTCCGGGACTTAAATTATTGCGAGCCAGCGAGCCTAGTACTTCCACAAGGAGACGCTGGTCTATTCAGCCACCGACCATTTTTCGTTAGGTCTTCAGATCAGGCCTTGAACCTAATCATCGGCCGGGTTGTCATCTCGACTGACAAACCCCTACTCTAAGGGTGATAATTTGCTCCAGATAATAGTAAGGCGGTTTGTCTCAATCATGTGGAAGCGCGTCGTGTCACTATTGCTGCATTTCAGAACAGTTTTGAATCAGTTCATTTTTAGCTCATGGATGACGTAGTCATGCCATGGGCTTTTGGAGGCACTCGAATGGCACTCGATCACTCACTCACTCGATTCTTCTTAATTTATTCATTAAAGTCAAATTAAACACTTTACTGTTACCTCCCTTACTTAGTATTACTTTTGTTCCAAGTGCCTTTTACGCATATGTTTGGCATATTCTAGAGGGTACTAGTAACGGGTACATTTTTTCCCGACACAACTCGGAGTAGCCAGCCGAAAATGGGTTTTGTATAAATGGAAATATTTTAAAGAACACTGACAATATCATCTGCGTGGAATGATGGACTTGGAATTGTTAAAAGGACTTTGAAATGATTGAGCGTGGATCATTGTTGTATTTTTGGGCGAATTGTGCACATTTGTTCCCGATATTACTTGATATGGAGAAGATGCCCGGAGAAGATGCTATCGACAGGACTGTGAAAGAACTATCGAAGCCTGACGATGGGATTTCGTTCAGCAAAGAGCGAATAAGCCAAAGAGCCTTAGCTGCAAAGAAAAGATCCTCGAATTGTAAAGCGACGTTGACCTTCACATGAGGAAGCAAATTATTTTACAAGTAAAAAGCGTTAAATAAAATGCTGCGCCGATAACAAGTTTCTAGAATATTCAGGTGCACATGCAATCGGACATTCGACTGTGTCGGGTTTGGATTCCTAAGGTCAGAACACGTACAGCTTCGGGCGAGGATAAGCTGAGTGCTATAGAGATGCCAAAAAGTTACCGAAGAAATGCTGACGAAATACGAAATGCTTTTCAAAACCGACACTGTATGCCAAAAAGCAGATGCCAAAAACCAAATGCTAAAGAATGTAAACATGATCTATCATTTAACCAACACACAGAGAAAGTCATGAAAATTATGAAAAAAAAAACCAAGGAGGATCCTTTCCGGAAAGTGAATATGTTACAGTGCCCAAGCAGTTGAAAACAATTGAATTTTAAAACGGAATGTCTCTCAAGCCTTCCTGAGTTGTATAAATACAGAGGTGATGATTCTTCAACATTCGGAGAGACTCTTTTCTCTTCTCATGGCCGTTTAATTGAAACCCGAGATCATCTCTCAAGGAGATCGAGAGTTAATAGTTAACACGACAATATTAGAAACGTGAGACGAAACTTGAGCGTCTTAGGGACGGACCGTTAGAAAACTTATTTGGGGAGGGGCGGGCGAAGTACAAAAAAAATATTCGCGCAAGGAAAAATTAAATGAAAAAAATTCACGCACGCAAATTAATCCTAAAAAATATTCCTGCTATGGCCTAGAAAAATTCATACAATGAATCTGGTAACGAAAAAAAATTCCTGTGGCTCGAAAATTCCCCTCCCCCCCCCCCCCCCTTCATAACTTTTCTAATGGTCCGTCCCTTATTTACAAGCAAACGCATTTGATAACCAGCAATGTTAACCGTCTCTGATCGGATTCAAATCCCTCCCAAAAAGACTTATAAAGACAGTGACAGGAACAAAGAAAAATGCATCTTGTTATTTTATTGGCTAATACAGCGTAAATACATCTAATTTTTTCTATTAGCTAAAACCGCATTCGGGCTCCCTGTGTAGGTTGTGAAAATGTACAGTTGAAAATTAAAACTGTCAAAAGTATTCGTAACCGATATCTCTATTTTTAGTTGTAGCGGTAGGTTCGAAATTCATTTCAGATCAGTATCAAATTTTACAAGACAGCGTTTAAATTCTTTCAAGATTTTAGCCCTTGTTTCCTTGTTTGTTAACGTGTTTCATGCGATTGCTCTTCTAAAGCGTATGGAGTTCCTGATAAAATCTGCTTTGTCTTCTGATCTTCTGGAGAATGATGTTCTCATTTCTTCTGCGGCCAGAATTCCTCTGTAAAAACAAATCTTTAAATTCCGTGACGGTGTAACC
This sequence comes from Porites lutea, assembly GCF_958299795.1. Lineage (NCBI taxonomy): Eukaryota > Metazoa > Cnidaria > Anthozoa > Scleractinia > Poritidae > Porites > Porites lutea. The sequence goes on from NC_133206.1 coordinate 9,556,203, forward strand.
TTGAAGACAAACTCCGTCAGTCGCAGTTTGTACATTGTTTCCAGACTGTCCCATCTAGTTCGTATTAAGACATCCTCAGCGCTAGTGTCCCATGGCAGCCCATATACAATCCGTCAGTCGCAGTTTGTACATTGTTTCCAGAATGTCCCATCTAGTTCGTATTAAGACATCCTCAGCGCTAGTGTCCCATGGCAGCCCATGTACAATCCGTTCAGCTCTTGCATGGAGTTTCCCTAGGTTGTTTAGGTGCGTCTTGTTGCACGATCCCCACACTGGCAGACCGTATGTAACTGATGGCATTATCACTTTTGTGTAGAAATCTTCTAATTGCTTCTGAGGGAGGAATCGCATGCGTCAGAGTAGACTTGACTTGGATGCGAAGGACTTCGCTACATTTGCAGCTTGATCTGCCCAGGACAACTTGTTATCAACTTGAACTTCGAGGAGTCTTTCTGAGGTTGTCCACTTTATAATGCTGTTGCCAAGGCGAAGAGCTTGGATAGAGCCAGTAAATGTTGATTTGCGCTGCATGATCATTGCTTTACATTTTCCTGGGTGTGGTACCATCGAATTTCTGTCGCACCATTCCTGGAGTTCAGCTAGAACATTGTTTAGAGAGTTTGTTTGCAAATCCATCGTTTCTGCGATACAGTATATTGTTGTGTCGTCTGCATACAGATAGGTTTCCGCAGAGACTAGTGATTTTAGGAGGTCGTTTGTGGAGAGCGAGAATAGCGTGGGTCAGAGGATCGACCCTTGCGGCACTCCGTGAGTTATAATGTGTGTATCGGAGTCCCATCCGTTGATTCTGACGAATTGTCTTCGTTCTGTACGGCAGTTCTTTAATCACAGCCAGATATCTCCTCTGATTCCAGGGTCGTTCAGCTTTTATAGTAATATATTGTGCAACACTGTGTTGAAAGCTTTAGTGAAATCCACAAACAGTATTCCCACAAAAAGCTTTCTTTCTACTGCTTCTCTCCACCTCTCAGTTAGGTGTATTAAAAGCTGTTCTGTTGACTTTCTGTTAATCAAGTAAATTTTGCGTAACCACGTAATTAGTGATATTACTTGCGACGCAGGATTCCATTAATTTACTTGGTATACTGAGCATAGACAGTGGTCTGTAACATGTTCTGTCTTCCTCTCATCCTTTTTTTTTAACGCTGAACTGACTGTAGCTATTTTCCACTGGTCTGGTGGCTTGCAGGCTTCAAAACTCTGTTTAAACACGCTCGTGAGAGATGGGGCAATAGACATACCCGCATACTTTAAAAGACGCGCAGATACGCCATTTGACCCCGTAGCTTTGTTCACTTTCAACTTACAGACCTTTTCCTCGATTTCAGCAACTGTGTAGAAATAATCGTTTAACATAGTTGCCTTCTCAGTGTCATCTGATGTAAGGGTTCCATCGTCCTTCTTTAATTGGTGGGCTTGTCTGTTTACTTTTGTTGTTCCTGATGTCTTTTTTAGTAGTGATCTGAGATACCCAGCGGACATGTGCCCTTTTGTTTGACCAGATCTTTTCTATTCGTGACAATGAGGTCAATCAACGTTTTAGAATGGTTAGTAATTCTTGAGCTAACAGTTGCTTGACCCTTTTTCCACAAGATGTTGAAGCCTTTCAGATGCCTTCCAAATAAACGTGTCCGCTTCTTCGTCCCATTTCAAGCCAAGTGCATGCACACTCGGTTGGCAATTCTTGTATGTCACGATTTACCATAGAAACTGGTCTCTCGGTTTCCGGTAGTTCAGCTAGTACCTTTTGGTTATTACTTATCCACTTTGTCAATCTAAATCCGCCCCTTGTTAGCAACTCTCGTTGCTGTGTCGAAAGCCTACTTCGGTCTTTGGAGTAGTAGCAGACTTAATCAAATCATCCACTTTCATTTTTCTTTCCACGGTTTGGACTACGTCAGGAACAAATTCCGTTACATAAATCGAAGCACTCTTCTTTAGACTGAAGTTACAACACTGGGCAAGGGCGTTGCACCAAACAAATGTCTCACCATGGCTATCGGTAATTGGTTCTCTGATCCGTTAACCAGAAACGTCGTCGCTTCGAAGTTTTCCTCGTGTCAACTAAGTTTCCTTCGTAAACACGAACGTCAATGAACAATTAATCTTCTTTCTGTTCGTCTATTGGACCGATAATCATAGTCCAACCAAAACTTTACCAGTCTTTAACTCGAGCGGCAGGGAAAGTGTTGGTTTTTCTTCAAACTTCTTCGTCTTCAATTTTGGGAATGTCAATGCTCGTAAACTAAATAAGGACAGCGAGCAAGGTCTCCTCCCTTTGCGATGCAACTTGTGGAGTTCGCGTGAAACAGTCTTTACTTTTCCCCTGACTCTGCACAGTTCCACTTCAACAGAATCATCTATCGGCCTTAAAAATAACTAAATAAGTTGTCCCACAGGTTACGTAAACTCATGATCTTAATGACATGCCTACTCATGACGACATCGCGTTAATTTATTCCCTCTCAAAATAATTAGATTACCCCTCAAAAAGAATAGGAATAGGTAGCAACCTTGCTTAATGAATAATATATGAATATTTGCTTCTGTTATTTGCAGGTATGAAATAATGTGGTTATGTTGGAAAGAAAATCCTTTGATGAGACCCACATTTGCTGATATCACTAAGCGATTCCCATATTATTTACAGCGATATAAGGTACATTTTCTTTTTTTTTTCTTTCGTTGTTAATTTCATACTGAACGTTTGTTTCAACAAATCATTGGTTTTCCATGCATAGACCGTTGCCTTTCTCCCGTGAACGAAGGCATTAACCCAGGCTTGGGTCGACAAAATGCCGTGATTTGTATGAAATTGTCCACACAAGTCTCGACCGCGCGGGCCTACTAGAAAGGAACGTGGGGAAGTTCTATTGCCTTACTACTTTTTAAAAGGCAGAGATAACGCAGGGAAGAACTCTCTCTGACACCGGACATGCATTGAAAACACAAGGAAACCCCAGCCACAGATATAAATAATTGGCCCTAGGTAATAATTTTCAAATTCCACTTTATTTTTAGCAATCAAAAGGTTTTAGTGAAAAAAGAAATAACTTAATGAAATAAATAAAAAAGGAACTTAAGAGAATGATGGATGCCTATGTAGCCATTTGGAATGTTGTTACGCCAATCGGTTGTGGCCATAGTTCGTCAATGACGCATGGAACGCAAACATTTAGCACGGACGTCTTTATATTAAAATCGCTATTGGATCCGAATAAAATTTACTTCTCTGCTCATCTTAATTAACTTTGGCTTAATTTTGGCTCTTCTATGACATTATGGAGATCAACTATTGGGGGTTCGAATTCGTTAAGTGATACCTATGTAATTTGACCTAATTTCTCACGTGAAGAGCTTAGCATAGCGGACATTTTCCGACATGCTACAAAAGCACAAGTTTCATTAACATAGCCTTGGTACACTTGTAGGTGAAATGATCACTTGTTTGTTTGTTTTTTTACGTTTAAATTAGAACAATTATATGAATATACCAAAAGAAGATGATGGAAGCGTCTCAGAAGTTTCATTATTGAATGGTGTTTCACTGAGCAGAACCGGGAACATGACCACGACGGTTTGACAACCGGGGAGAGGCTGTGACGAGGGAGTATAGGTAGTTGAAGCAGGAACAACTTAAAGATCACGTAAACAAGTTTTTGGTTCGCAGAGACCGACTGAGGGGAAAAATGACGTTTTAATAGTAGTACTAGTTGCATTAGATTAAGAGTAAGAGTAAGAAGTTTATTGTACATTCCCCCGCGGGGCTTTTCAGTGATACAAGACAAAGCTATAATTCATCATCAAGTATATATAAAATAACTGCCTAAGAAAGAAAATTACCTAAGTTTCCGTTTAAAATTCTTATGATGCAATAAAAGGTTAAAACCTACGAAACGCTTGCGGGATTAAAAAAAATAAAAATAAAATTCTTATGTTGCAATAAAAGGTTAAAACTTACGAAACGCTCGCGGGGTCAAGAAATTTATACAACAATATTTGCCTCAGTTTCTGTTTAAAATCCCTGTGATTCTCACTTTTAAGTAAGACCTTAGATTTAAATTTGAGGTCTTCATCTAGGCCGTTCCACAAACTGACAACTCTGTACTGGAATGATCGCTGACCAGCAGCTGTTTTAAATAAAGGGACATTTTTAACCATTAAAATTGTTGTGAATTGCGTGTCTCGTGGTCAGAGACTAGGCCTCTGGTAACTAGCTTGGATAAGAGGTAATCTGGAACACAACCAGTCATACATTTAAACTCAAAAACAGCGTTCCTTAGATATAATTGCTGTGCTGCAGGCCGGGGTTACAGGTAACTAGTCATAGTTGTCACTAAATCTGCCCCCGACCAATTGACTCCATGTGGTTGTCCATGTATTTGCCATGAACCTTTGAAATGCAGTTTTCTTATTAGAGATTCTGAGTGTAATTCTTTCCTCAATTATTACACTTTGCTTTCTGGGTTAATGAAAATCCTCATACATGTCATGCTTAGGATGGACAATTGTTTTTTATACATCTCATAATGAGTTCAACCAACACAGAAATGTAATAGAACGCGTGTTAAACAACAAAGCATCTTTAATTATATATTTGTAACTAACAATATAAATGTCCTATAACTAATGTGTCGAACGACTGCGTTGGCTTCGAGTGTGAAATTCTTGAACGCACCTGATATAAATAATTTCGCGATAAACTAATCCTACAAAAATATGGAGCACTGTTTCAAGTTTCTCACCTTTGAGATATTTCCCAGTTCACTTTTTCTGATCCTTGTATCAAATAAAATAATCGGGATTTCGCAATATAAAACTAACCGTACAAACACATGGACCACTGTTTATTAAATCCTGAATACCTTAACATAGAACAAACCCGGTTATTTCACGCCAGCACCTTTCTTGTTGTTGACTGGGTTTTGAAAAATTTGAGCTATTCCTGATGTGGTTTGAATCGAGTCTGTCGATCCACGTTACTGATTTGTATCTGACCACGACAAATCAAGTTCTTTAATACCAAACAATTCCCGTACTTCTGAATAGCTTTTTCATGAAAAGAAATCGGAAAATTGATGTGTTACAAGATACTCAATGATAAAAATACTCACTTTAGTTATCGCTTGGAGTGAAATCCTGACACAATTCGGCGAATGCGACTCGTTGCCAAACCCAGTTTGCGCGGTTGCTGAGCTAGGCGCACATACTGAAAATTAACCGGGACCACAGTGCGCGCCTAGTTTCATCAAATCGAGAAAATTTTCGCATACTAACCATGCTAACAGTACGACGATACGATACTTTTTCTTTACGCGGGGGACATTAGGGTGCCTCCTCGGATTCCGGCCTCTGGGCCGGAACCCTGCGGGGGCAACCAGCACAATTCCCGGTGAACTGGAGAGATATGATCAAATTTTCTCGTTCCACTAATTATCCGGGCAGCAAAGTTCAGTACGTGTTGCATTATCCATTGCCATATTTGAAAGCTCTTAAAAGGAAATATATAAGCAAAATTTTTCAATCAAATAATCAGTGTAATCTACGGAGCAAACATTTACCTGCAGGCTAGTTTTTTAAAATGGTGCCTCCGCTGAAGTCACCATCGGCTCGTCATTTGAATTACAAATACGTGTATATATCGGAAAACATCACAAAGTTTATACAGGTATAGGGCTAGCAGAAGGGGAAAAGCGAAAACAAACCAACAGAGACTAAGACCAGAAGCAGAAACAAAATATAAAGAAAATAATGCTAAAAACGGTTTACCACGATTTTCGCTCCTGTTAAAGTACTAATCTGATGTCGAAATTCAGTTGGTTGCCAATAGCATTTCTTGACCGCTAAAACGACCGGCGCAAAAATAACAGGGCCAACAACAACATCAACAACAAAATAGAAAAGAAAGAGGAAAGCAGGAGTCCTTACCACATGATTTTCGCGGATGGTCACTCAACCAGTTTGTTACAGCAGGAAATGGACGTGACACTGTTTTTTCAAATGTGACATTTTAGTGACGCTTAAATGAAGTGATTAAGTGAAAAAAAACCCGGATGTGAGCAAATGGTTTTGTCTTCAGTTTTTGTTCGCTTGCACTATTCTGGATAGTCGCCTTTAGTATATACTAAAACAGTGGATAGTGTTTTTTGCGCGCTCTGATTGGCTACTCAATCAGTGAATATCCTGCACTATTCACTGATTCACCTCCAGTTCTTCCGAGCGAGCGACGCCAAACTCGCGTAAGTTCCGAGCAAAATGCCTTTCCGGTTTGCTGCCGTTAACAAACAAAGAAATTTCACAACTAACCAAGCAAGCTGTTTCCGAAATACACGAAGAAGGTGACGAAGTTCGGATTGGAAGTTTTAACAGGTAAAGCTTTGTCTTTTTGACACGAATTTATCGATAAAACCGGTGAAAAAGTTTTTTTGTTTACAAATGCAAATTAATTTTAAGTCTTTCTTACTTTAGTTAGCTGATTTGTTCATAAATAAGCTTAAAACTAAATTTAATAATCTTTTTTTATAGAATGATTTTAAATACAAAAAGAATTCACAACTCCTTTTAAGAAATTTCCCCGCAAGAGCTAAACAAATGCCTTCAAAAGTTTTAATTGTCGGCAAGAAAAAGCGACGGCCGCAGCCGCCCGGTCATTACGCGCCAAAATTGTAATCGTTGGCAACGGTATTTGAGTTAAAAATCGTCATTTTTGTGCTCAATTAACTCACTGTTTTAGTATATACTAAAACAATTATTCACCTCAGTGTCGGTGGCTAGTCGTGGATATTTACCTCACTGCTTCGCAGTTCGTTAAATATCCAGGACTAGCCACCTCCACTTCGGTGAATAATTGTTATTTATACGATTGTAAAACTTATTTGGAATCTAATATAGTCCAGAACTGTTCGTACTTTGGTTTTGCTGGTTATTTTTTGGTTGCGTGAAGAATTTTCTGGTCCTTGACTAGCCGGATAAAACGAATCAAGCAAATGAAGCGAGCGAATCATGGCTAATGAAAACCGGGAATCGGCCGAACGATCAACAATTTCAACTGTGAAAACATTAAGAGCTGCGGTAAAACGAAGAATTAAGAATACCTTAAGGAAAATACAATGTACGATTGAGCAATATGGCAGGAAATCTATTAATAGTGGTTACGTAAAAATTCTGGAAGAGTCGCTCAATGAAGCAGAAGTTTTAAGCAATCAACTGTTGGCTATGCTCCAGGAAAACGAACATGAAATGCCCTTAACTGGTATTAGGAGGAGCTGGAAAGAGTTGAGGAAGCGAAATTAGAAGCTTGGGCAAATCTGGAGGAAAGGAAAGAAGAGAGTCATAGCGCATTAAGCTCAATGAAACTGAGTAAATTCTCAGCAGACTCTCACGTGGCCAAAATTCGCGCCAAAATGGCGTCGGCAGAAATAAAAGCAAGACAGCTAGAAATGGAAGAAGAACGACGAACGAAAGAGTTTGCAAAACAGCTGCAGATAAAACACAAGATCGAGCAAGCAGGTAACGTGGCTTAAAGAATTGAGTTAGAAGCTAAAGAAAGGAGAAAAACGCAAGAAGCAAAGGACGAGGCAGCACGCCTTGCGGCAGAATGATAACGATAATGATAAAACTATAGAAGAATATTCAAGAGCTCTTTACAATAAGTTAAAATTAATGAATAAATAATAAATAAAAAATTTAAAAATCCCCTAAAGCTATAATAATAATTACAATGATATGTTATGCTATGGTAAAATCTAAAAAAATGAAATTCGAAAATTCAAAACTAAATTAAAATTAAACATTAGAACTATTCTAACAAATTAAAAGCTTTCTTAAAAAGATTCGTTTTAAGTTGCTTTTTAAGAAGAAGAAGAAGCCAAAAACCTTGAGAAGGTACGAAACTTTGCCCATTACAATGACCCTGAGTCTTAACCCAATCGTCTCCGTGATTTTGACGATATGATTCGCTAGGGTTAATTCCACTGTCTAGATTTACGCAAAGTGTACAGACAAGTCATGTAACGTCATTATCCTCATCGTCTCAACCACTGTCTGGATCTATGCACAATGTACACGCAACTCAGGTTACATCATCATCAATGTTTATGAAACCAAGACCAAGCGTTTTATTCATGGTTTCTAAAGGCTTGTCAAAGTCCAAAACATCAACACCTGTTTACCAGTCCTGGGTTGAAAGTTTACCACAAACAGCACAAACTGATATTGCATCAAGTCCTGAGTAGACTCATGTTACTTACGGCTCTTCAAGTCTTCCTAAGTTACCGCTCAAGAAATTTGACGGTGACCCTTTGCAATGGCCTGATTGATCATCGATGTTCAAATCAATTGTTCATGATGCTAATTTGTCTTTGAATGGAAAGATGCAACACCTTCAAAACTCTGTGGTTGGTAGAGCAAAGTCTGCAATTGAAGGGTATGGTTACAATGGGGATTCTTACTATGAAGCAATGAAAGAATTGGAAGCTAGATTTGGAAAACCCTCACTTGGAGTGTAAAAGTTACACTTGACAGATTGAGAAAGACATCGCGAATGAAGAATGACAGACCGCATGAAGTGGGAAACTTATGAGATATTGTGTCAACTACTCTCTGGATCTTTAAAAGGTCTGGATACAAGAATGACCTAGCAGCCGAAGCTAATATCTCTATTGCAGTGGATAAACTATCCCCAGATCTCCAACTTGAGAGTAAGGACCATGTGATAACAAGCAATTTACATCAACCAAGCCTGGAGGACTTTTGTAACTGGCTAAAGGGTCAGGCGGGTAGTTATGATGACTGCTTCAAGTTCCCATTCAGAGGCCGCTATGAAGGTACTGGTGAAAGGCACAATACTTTCTTTGGTAACTTCTCATCACGTAACAAGCAAGCTAAATTTTGTTTAATGGGAGATGAACAGCAGTATAACCTGTCAGCTTGCCCCAATTTTAAAGCCCTTAGTGTAGAAGAAGGCCCGAGTTAAGTTTAAAAGCATAAGCCGTGTTTTTGCTGCCTACGACCTGGTCATTGGCTTACCACTTATAGGAACTTGAAACCGTGTGGAGTGAATGGGTGTACGCGGAGACACAATACGTTACTGCATTCGTCGAGAAATGTAACACCTGATGGGAACGATGGATTGAAACAGCAGCATCAGCTAACCAAACAACACCAGAAGCAGCTACACCCGATCCACCGAGCATTCTAGTGCATCTCATAAAAGTAGTAGTGACTCTGCTTTATTACAAGTTATGCCTGTTACTCTGTATGGGCCAAAGGGATACTTCAACACATATGCAATGTTGGTACTGGAAGTACTTGCAGTCTGCTGGCAACAGATGTTGCGAAAAATCTTGGTCTTGACGGTCCGATGGAAAGTGTTATGCTGAATGGAATTCAGAAATCATCAAAACTGCTGACTAAGCGTGTTGATGTTCAAGTGAGTCAGTTGAATGACTTTCGTAGAAGGTTTAATGTGCATAGAGTTCTAGTGGTTGATCGCCTGAACGTGCCGGAAAGAAGGGTGAAATTCAGAGAACTACAAGAGAAATGGCGACACCTTGCAGACTTTCTGCAACTCCAGTCACGTTACTCCTTGCAAGTGATGTCCCAGAACTTATTGTGCCTCTTGAGACTCGATGTGGACCTAAAGGTTCTCCTGTTGGTGTTCGCACTAAATTGGGGTGGACTGTTACTAGTCGCGTCTACCTGGTTATATTGAACACGGTGAATCTGTTTACAAGGTTCATATTGTAACTCCCGATGAAGTGCTTCATAAAATAGTTAAAACTTCGTGGTGGACCGAGAACTTTGGATTTCGATATGACTGTGATGTGCAGCGATTTGTCGAAGATGAAAAGGTGTTGAAGTCCCTGAGTTAGTGGACGCCGGAGGTAGAACGTCATTATGAGGTTCCGCTGCTTTGGAAGAATCAAAACATCCAACTTCCTGACAATCGTGTTGTGGCCATTCATGGACTTGGTCTTCTAGAGAGGAGACTTCAACGTGATCCTGAGTTGGGCGAAGCCTACAAGAAAAACCATTGACACAGACCTAGAAAAGGGGTATATTAAGACACTCACCAAAGAGGAAACTGCTGACCAAGCAAAGCGTACGTGGTGTCTCCCTCAACATCTTGTACTTAACCCTAATAAACCTGGATAGGTCAGACGTGTATGTTATGCACATGCTAAGTTTCAAGGGTCTTCATTGAACAGTCTTCTTGTAAGTGGACCTGACTTGCTGAACAATCTTGTTGTAATCTTTCTGCGATTCATAGAAGAAAAGATTGCCCTCTCTGGAGACATTAAGAGCCAATGTTTAACCAAGTTGCTGTCCCACCAGAGGATCAAGCTGCCCACCGTTTTCTGTGGCGCCAATCACCGGAGTCTGAAATCGAGGTCTGTCAGTACCTGCGACATATCGCTGGGGCTAAGTGTGCACGAACGTGTTCTAATTATGCCCTTTTAAGGAAGGCAGAGGACAATGGACAGCAATACCCTGTTGCTGCTCGTGCTGTTAAGCGCAATTTTTATATGGACGATTTCTTTAAGTCTGTAAAGACGACAAATGACGGACTTGAACTGCAACAGCAACTTGGTTACCGTAGTAGGCAAACAATTGAATTCCTCTCTCGACCCCCAATATTACGCGGATAATCTTTTAGAGGACAGGTAGCTTTCAAACTAAACTGAACGCAGGGTTGTCGGAACAGCAGCAAGATTATTTATTCCAAAAATTAACGTAGTTTCCACGAAGTAAAACTCTACAACAGCACGTAACTCGATAAACTTACACCGCCTCCGCCAACTTGAATAGACACTACTTCCGTCACACTTGATTAAACACGACTAACGTCAAACTCTCTTCGCTTGTGAAAACTAGTTAAAACTTTGCTTGCACTCGTCTACTTATATACTTTCACAATGAGATTCTAGAACTTTCTAAATAGTCTAATGTAGCGGAAAGATTACAAAATATACTGCGTTGGAAACGCTTACACAAGATCCTAAACTAAACAAACTATCAACTCTCGCGAAGCAAACACATGTACCCTATTATCTTTAAGAGCGCATAAATCATTGTCTGACAACTATAAATACTCAAAACAAAGTATATTGTGTGTATTACTCTGATTACTTTGTTAAAATACTCCTACTTTATAGATTACCTTGTCAAGATTTTTCCTTTAGTTACCAGTCTCTAGTTAGCGCTTTCAAGTTACAGTGAGTAATGCCGCAAGTGATGTCGTGTTTTTTGGCATTGTTTTGTCTCTATTTTTGGGCATATGCTGACTGGATTTTTACTGGGTGGCCTCAAGTCAAATCCAGTTATAAATCCTCTTCCGTTCGGAAATCGTTTCCGTAATATCCGGGCACTTACATACGGGCACTGCTAATTGTTCACCCAGTTTAACCCGAAAAGGCGATGCGTGTTTCGACAAAGCATGTTTTCCCATTTCAGTGCCGTATTACATATTGACTTTTCAATTCTATATTTCCTTTTGTTTATGTAACACATGCCTTTCAAGAAGTCTAAATTTCGGAAAAAGGTAAAGAAGACTCGAACGACGGAATTTACACTTCATGAATTTCGCACACAAGTTCAATAGCGTGCAAAGCTCAGTGGTGGTTTCAGTTGGCAAGAGGGCAAATGAGCAGTAAAGAGAAAACGCAAAACGTTTTCGGAGCAAGGCAAGTCGCTCTCTAGTGCAGAGTTTGGTGACTTTGCTTCCTATAGCTTACTGTTATTCTCAATGTAGTCTAGAGTTTTTGTTTTTGTTTGTATCTGTACCTTCCAAAGCTTTTATCTGAATCAAATTTGTGCATGAACTTGTTATGCTAATCTCTTATTGTGTCTTCTCCCCTTCAGCAAACATGATTGATTAGAGTTTCGATAAATTTGAAAGTTCACAACTCGCTTTAAGTTTCTGGCGATACATACCTTTTGATGATGGTGTAGACTAGAGCCATCAAAAATGGGAACTTAAACCTATCATGAAATCGATTTCACTCGAAACTCCAGATGACATAAGCTTACGCAAGTACAAAGACAAGACCTGTATTTTACTGAAGGTGTTTTGAATACGTACACAGTGATGTGAAGAAGGAGTACAGTGTTAAATGAATGAGCCATAGGGTCGATCATTGCATGCATCGAGATAAATCGATTGAATACGAAACAATTTAAGTTTGTAATAGTCAGCACTATGACCCAGGCTAGATTTGAACAAGATCTCGAGTTATTGTATTTAATATAAAGGGGCGTTTAGTTCAGTCTTTTGCCACCGACGGATTAATTCACGGCTGAGAAAAATAGCGAATCTTCAACTCATACAACGGTTTAAAAAAACTGTGTGAGTAATAAGATCTTTAAACTTTTCGAGGTCGAAAAAGGCAAACAACTAATTTTTTTAAGACGAAGAAAAACAACAAGAAACCAAAGGAAAAAATCTTGTAACATAACACTTTAATCTTGTGACAACTGAGTTTTCGTGTCGACCATAATTTTAAATTAAGATTATCATCTATTAACAACCTCAGAGAGGCCCGTGGATCCATCGGAATAGGTTTAATGGGTTAATTCTTTTTTATCATAAGCTGTTGGCCGTCTGTTCTACTGACAAAACTTCTCGTTTTCATGCAATGCAACACAGTTTTATGGAAGCCTAGTAAAGTCTTTCGGCGAGTCTAGTTAAATTATAAAGTCGTGCCTTCGCTGAAGTCGCTAGCTGTTCCAGGTCCCTTGAAACCTCCAAAGAAGCCATTATAAAAACAAAGAGTACAACCGTCGTCAGTTCAGTTGTTCTTTTAATTCCCATCTTTTCTTGCTCTCCCTTTTCTTTTCCAGTTTCCCTTTTCTTGCGTGATTGTCCGAGCTTGTCTTGATTTTTAGTTGACTATGTTTTGAAAATCCAGTCAGGTTACTTAGCTTTGAATTTCTTACTTATACATTTTATTGTTTTTATTTTTTAGTTAGTTTTGTTGTTGTTGTTGGCTATTAACCCTAAAAGACCTATTTGGGTCCAGAATATCGGATATATGTATGTAAAGTATTTTAAGTTTGTTTACCCAAGGTGATGATCTTTTGGATAAAGAAAATAAATCAAGAATAACAGTGAAATGAAAGCATAAACGCTAGTATTGACGCAGATACCATGAAATTGAAATCTTTGACAAACTCGCACGTAGAGATGTTAAAGATAAGCATAAGATACAAGGATGCAGTGTGACTACATTATGCTCCTAAAATGGATGAAGAGGAAAATTTGTAATGTAATCTGGTAAGAAATTAAAAATATTTTTGCCTGGATGTTTAAAAGCGTTATTTTGCCCATCAAGTTTGATTGCTTTGTTGGGTGGGTGGTAGGAGTTGAGATACTTACCGGGGGGGGGAGGGGTGTACTCCGGCCTGGGAATTCATGGTGAGGGTGTGCGCCGGTTCTCTAAATCCTGATCCTATTTCAGACCAAAAAATGAAATTTTTCACACCCGTTTTCAGACCTGTCCTCCAGGGAATTATGTCGTCAATACTTCGATTAGAACGCCAACAAAAACATTTCTTAAACTTCGCGTCGAATTTGCATATTTCTCTTTCTTTCTTATTTATAATACGTTCATACGCTTCCTTAGTTTCCTCGAAAACCATACCCGATTCCAGACCAAAGTGGGCAAAGTCTATTCCCGTTTGAGACCGAAACGACGCAAAAACCATACTCTTTGTAGCGGCACCTACCGTATTGGCTTATACAAGGGATCCCCACCGGGGTTCTTAATTATTTGCGCACTTTTGTTCTGGAGTGCAAGCATAACCTTTTGTAGCACAGCCTGGACAAGTTGAAGTTCTCTAAGTACTTCAACCATTAGACAGTTCATTCTGCGCAATATTTCCATAGTTAAAAACGGATGGATACATTCAACACTGATCTCCAGCAGGTTATTGCTCCTCCCTTAATTCGTATGAGTATAAAACAGTCATAGCTTGAAGGCTACTGTATGACATGAAGAGGACAGGGCTAAAGAAGACATCAGGTCATATGAAGTGAAGTGGTGCGCATTATGACGCGCTCGCTCTTCGATTTTCACCGATTTCCGACCAAAAAATGTAATTTTCCACACCCGATTTTCAGACCTGACCTTTAAAATCCATACCCGTTTTTAGACCTGGCCTTCAAGCAAAAATTATGTTATCATTACTTAGTTTAGTGCCCAACAAAAAAATTCTTCAAATCCATTTCGAATTCTCATATTTTTCTTTCTTTCGTACTCATTTGGAATCGAAACGAGAAAGACGTTCATACAATCCCGTAGTTCCCTTGAAAACCATACCCGATTCCAGACTAAACTGGGCCAAGTGTACACCCGTTTTCAGACCACAACGGCGCAAAACCCTACCCGATGGGGCGGCACATGCCTATATAGCTTAGTTAAGGGAGTACCCCCCCCCCCCCCCCGGGTTCCAACGTCTCCCACGCGGGCACTAGCGATGTACTTGATCTATATAAAAAAATGTCGTGCGCCGTGCCTAAAGGTTTACGGTGCAGTGCTCACCTTTTAGTCAGGTCATGATACCGTTTCATTTGGCTCGTGTAACGAACGCAAGTATGCTTTCTTTGGCTGTGTATTTGGTTCACCAAGATAAAAGTACTGAGCAAGGTTTTTTTTACAGCGATCGAGTTAACCAGATTACAGTAACTGTAAAGAGTTCACAAAATGAAAGAAGATCTGAATTTACGGCCAAAACCTGAATTCGCATTTAATCCCAGATCAACACCGTAAAACGTTCCGTCACCGTAGACACTGTAATAAACCAAAGCTTGGTCACTTTTCAAATAGTGAAAACCTTTCTCGGTCTCATCATATTCAACAGTTGTCTTCTACTGGAATTCATTGTCAGTTGGCTCTGGATAATACAATAAGGCGCGGATAATAGATCTATTTTAATACTAACTGATCCGGAAGAGCGTTCCAAATTTAAGATCACTAAGAGTTTCTTTTTGGTCATCCAGTATTTCCGCTGTGGTCAGTCTGGCACTTGAAGTTGTTTTGTTGGGATTAAGTAACTTTTTACTACAGGTTGCATAAGCCTGAGCTCGAAAGGCCACGACAAAATACATTGTACATCCGTTACACGTGAGCCAACGGTACCCAGCGAGTGCATGTTTTTTCCGTTAAAAAACATCTCCCATAGAAAGTAGTCATTCGCTATTCCCCGACAGTTAGTCTTCTCAGTTAGTTCAAGAACCATGAGAACTTCATTGTTTTTGCTGTTCATTACAGCGATTTGGGACGTAAGCACAACTCAATCGCAGTCGGTAGCTTCACCATCGAAGGTTCACGAAGATGTGAGCCGACAAGGTAAGGGCTTATGGTATTCGACGAAACGAAACGAAACAATCGGTATTCGACGAAACGAAACGAAACGAAACAAGTACTGTAATTCGGCTAATACTGTAATTCTGTAATTCTGTAACTTGTAAAATCGCAGATGTCCCAAGCTCACGTTACGAGTTTGTTATATATGTGAATTAACTTTCTCACAAGAGAGTCGGTGTCGCGTTACAAACAACCGTTGAGACTTAAATACAATACTGAGATCTCCGAACGCTAAATATCATTATTCTTACTTATTTTTCTATAAAATAAATAAAGGACACTTACCTTTGATGTATTCCTGTGTTTTTTGGTTTGAAATCGGCGATTTGGTCGTTTTTTTGGCTGTTATTGTTTGACCCCTGTCTCTCTTCATAATACGAAGTAAAACTAAAGGCAGCACAGAAAAACAGCCCGCGGTCCGGACCTTGTCTATTCAAAGGCGGTTTGCGGCCCCAAAAACACATCGAATGGCAGATTTTTTCGACCAGAGGCAAACTTCTATCATCGTTACGCCGCAGTAAACGTTTAAAAGCGACGCATGTCGCTGGAACATTTCCTCGAGCCATGTCCAAAATACCTCCTGTCTCCGGACACTGTGATATGGCAACTGGACACGGCGTTGGTCCGAGGACAAATTTCCCTCGACCGAGGGTGGCTCAGTCAAATTAACTGAAATTTCATTTCAAGATTTTTAGTTCGTTTTCACGTGAGAATGATCATTCTTTAGGTTTATAATTTTAACGGGTAAAACTGTTATTGATATCCAAACTACAACTGAACAACAGAAAACGTTTGTTGCGGGTTTTCTTTGTTGACTGAGCCACCCTCGGTCGAGGGAAATTTGACCTCGGACCAACGCCGTGTCCAGTTGCCGTATCACAGTGTCTGGACAAAGAAGGTACCATAAATCCTCTATTAAGCCCCCGGGGGGGGGGGGGGCTTATTTATTTCAAGCCCATTTGAGGCGGAGGGAGGTTTAATAGAGACGGGGGGCTTATTTGAGAGGAGGGGCTTATTTAATTTAAAAACGACGATGGCATCAGTTCTCCATAAAGAACTAGAATACAAAGTGCAAAAGCTCAAGTACAAGACGTTTTAGGTCATGCAGCCAAGTACTAGGATCAAATCCGATCTTCCATTTGGTACATAAACCATCCCGGATCGGTCCACACGAATTTTTACGGTCGTGATTAATTAATACAGTCTATCATTTATTAGTGAAGAATAAATAGAGGAGGGGAGGGGGGCTTAATAGAGAGGGGGGCTTTTTAACTTTCTTCCCCCGAAAAGGGGGGGCTTATTACAGGGAGGGGACTTATTTGAGATGGGGAGGGGGGCTTAATAGAGGATTTACGGTATTTCGGACATGGCTCGAGGAAATTTCCATTACTAGCGACATGCGTAAGAGTTACTTGCTAGCCGAAAAGTCGCAGTGTACGATGACTGAAAGTACAACATGCAAGTTAACATTTTTTTAAACAGTTTCTCGCGGGTGTATACCTGTTTTTTCCTTTCCTGAAACTCATATTATTGACATTTTAATTCAAAAAACCCTCACTGGCAACTAAATGACAAATAAGTAGATCGAAGATGAACGATGAGGTGAAAAAACAAACAAAGAAAACAAACGTGTTGAACTTATCAACAGAACAAAGCAAACACCCTCAGAGTAACGCCATATGGCGCACGGCTACTTAAGTCTCTTATAGCTTGCCAGTTTCGGTGTATTAGTGTTAGAGTTACAGTTCGATACAGTTGTTATTATCGTTGTTGTTTTCGAGAGGTCGGTTTTAGCTATAAAGGGTGTTAAGGAGCGAACCCCAGCTTACACATAAAAACGTTTTCATTATTGATTGATTTCAAAGTTCAAGTTAGCGTACATTAGAACCCAGGGTTTGAACAAATAGCTACAAGTTACTTATTTCCAGGAAGCTGAAATATTTATTCATTAGGTGATTCTGGAACTGATTAAACATGTAATGATTATATATAGTAAATGTGTGTTTTATTTCTCTTTTTTTTCGATGAGGAGAATGCTGATCATACCCTTGGCTTAACTACTGCGAAGACAAAAGAGATGTTTCGATTGCTGCATAAAAAAGAAACAATAATACTAATAATTAACTAATTTCATGAGAAAGGCGCGCAGTTTTCTTAAAATATCTGGCAAGAGTAGTAGCCAGCAGTAGGTTATGAGTCTTCTTTCCCTTCTTGGTTTGCTTGTTCTGACAGGGCACTATTCACCCTTTACTATTTCAGAACAAGGCCAGTTATGTAAAGAATTTGAGAGCATTTTTTCATCATTTACCAACTAAACCCCCGGCGTTGGTATTTAGCGAAGCAAGAAGACTATCGTGACCAAAATTACGTATATTTACCCCGTCTGACACAGCAATGTTCGCTTTATGATAACAGCTGTGATAAGGCCGTTTATGATAAGAATTTGAGATCATTGTTTAGTCAACTACCAACTGAGCCCCCTTTAATATTTCGTGAAACAAAAAGAAGAAGAAGAATTGTTTAGGAGCTGAGTATTTTTCCCGTTTGATGTAGCAATGTCTCCTTTATCTGACAGGGCATATTTTATGAAAAGAATTTGAGATCTTCGTCAATTGCTGAGCCTCAGGCGTTGGTATTTAGCGAAACAAAACTGCTATCGTGTCCAAAGTGTTAGGAGCTGCAGAAGAACAATTACCACTTTTTTCTAGGGTCAAAGATTGTTTCGTTTCGTCGAATACCAATTGTTTCGTTTCGTTTCGTTTCGTTTCGTTTCGTCGAATACCGATTGTTTCGTTTCGTTTCGTTTCGTCGAATACCATAAGCCCAAGGTAAGTCAAATTTGTCCTGATCCGTAAAGAAATAAAGAAAAAGGTATCTGTACAATTATAATGAATTCAGCCTTCGAACTTAAAAGGGGGAGATAGGGTTTCTTTAATTGGTAAAGCTGACTCCTAGTCCTTGTTATTTGAAAGAACTGCTTAATCAACCCAAATGAAAGTAAATTTGATATCTAAGTAAAACGCCAAAGCGCAAAGATCTTTAAACAAGGAAAAACAGCTTTGCATTTCATATACATCCAGACACCGAGAATTGAAACAAAATACGTGGGTCAAATCTCGACTGGATTTTTTTAATTGGTCTATTTTCGAATTGTTGAAAGCCAAGTGATTTACAGATCCAAATCTCGAAGAAGAAGAAATGGTATGGATTTTAGCTTAAACTGAAGCTACATCAACTATGAAGAATTGCGATGTGACTCAGTCGTGATTCCTCTAAAAGCAATGAATTCGTAACTCCAGCTTGTTTTTCTAAGGATGATGCGATTCTTTGTACTGGAGCGCATAATTCCTCCCTTGGTGATAACTTTTAAATATTAATAGCTTAACAGTCTCGCGACCGCACATGTGCAAGTAGAGTGTACGTCATGTAACCACAACTAAATATTTGTAATCAATCGTGAGCATCGGTCGACAGCGTCTCGTCAAATCTTGTTGTTGTTGTTGTTGTTGTTTTTTTCTGTGTTTGTTCAACTCTCACTATTTAGAAAAGAGTGTTCATGGACCCGGTGCAAAACCTTTCTATAAAATTTGACAAAGTGCCCATGAACCAGGTCCATGATAGTAGTCCGTGGACCTGGTCCAAAGAGGGGGGAGGGTGACGGACCCCTGGTCCATGTTTTGTCCTCACCCGTTCTAAATGGCTCCCTTCTCACACCACGTTTTTCGCTGAATTCTCTTTTTCTCCATTTCCACTCTGCACGTCAATTTGGCTGCCTGGCGAATTTTTCATGGGGGCTTTTTCGCTGACGGGAACTAATGACAATTTGTAGAATTTGAGAGACTGGTCACATCACTTCGTTTTTAGCGTACTGTATTTGTTACTGTTCAGTACTCCTCGGTTTGAAAAGATGTACGTGGAATTCAAGCGTAAAATGTTATATTGTGCGTGATGGTAGCCCCCACGCGGGATATACTTAGAAAATATAGAGTCCGGTGCAAGCGTGGATTACATTCAAATTGTGCTCCGAGATGTCTCTCTGAGACATTGCAACAGTGATAAAGCTTGCTGAAAACGAAAAAGCATTGATTATGATGGTTATAAGTATTCGTGTCGAAACCTTGTTTAACTCGGTTGATTTTTCCTAACCTCGCAATGCAGCTGGACACCGTCAAAGCCGAACGTGATTGTTGTATTTTAGGGAATCCAGAAAAAAAACGCACTTCCTGAGCAGAAGCAACGGGTGTAATTTCCTTTCCCAGCAAGATTAGGCGGAAATCCTCTGCTTTACTGATCATCGCTCTGCTTCCTAAACATAATGAGCTTAGTTATATCAAGGCTAGAGAGGATTTGATTTCTATATAAAGGTGCAGTCACTAATTTTGCATATTGTCTTCATTAGATTTAGCAATGGAATTTGCCTGAGTCTGTATTGAGATCACTGCACTTGAGATTTAAGTATTAATTTAGTATCATCCTTGCATTGTGTCCACACAGCGCTGAGGAAGCTGTGTTGTGGACTTGTAAGCCAAATGGAGTAGAAGTAAAAACACAACGGACCTAAAATGCTAAAAACCCGTGAATGCAGAGGTCCATTCAACGCGTAAATAAAACCAAACTGGTTCTTTCTTGCCGGACCTCTAATGTAGAGATGCTAACTGCTAGACGTCACTTGAACTGGGAGTTAAAACAAAACTAAATCAGAGGCTGGCATAGGGCAGAGGGCTGATTTATATGAGGCCATAAGTATGTAGCTCTGGCCCTACGGAAGGCTAATTTTGTCAGCCGAAATATTGGCCTCAAATAAATCAGCCCTCTGTCGTATTGGCAGCCTTGCATTTAGTTTTGTTCTAAAATGCTACCTTGTGGCACTCCATGAGTGTTAAGGCTTGACTCAACCATGAATTTTGTAGTGGGTTTTGATTTCAAGTAGAAAAATTTCTCTCATCTTTGTGAAATTTGGCATGTAGTTTCCTTTCCACGTTTGAATCCATTTGATGAGCTTTTTCATTGTCTGACTAAGTCACGTGACTCACTTTCACCTTCTAACGGTCAAAATGTTTCGACGAAAATGGGGAATACTTACTCGGAGTGTATTCTCCATATTTTATCATTTTTTCTATGGCTCATTGCAAGGGTTTTAGAGTGCTGCCTTATAATCATCTCCTTAAGTTATCAGAAACCGTCAGTTAAGTAAAACAGGTCATGTGACTTAACAAATATTCTAATAACCAGGGGCCAAGGGGCGCGTTAAAAGGCAGAATCATGTTTAAAATATTTCTCTAGAACATTTTGACATGGAAAAATTTCACATTTTTAATGCGTAAATGTACCCCATTTGAAGAAACGCGTTTTGTGACTGTCATCAGGAGTGGATAATTACTTGACGGTATATGTCACTTTTGTACGATCAAAAACGTCAAATAAATGTTAATCTCCTAAGTTTACGACTGAAGCAAACTTATTCTTACGTCGACTGTAAGCGTGATGTCTTAGAATCGCCGCTGGGGGTCCTTTATATTGACGAATCCAAGCCTTAACATACATACAAGTCAAGCTGAGCGTGGAAATGGCTACAAATGCGATTTGCAACACTAAAGGCGTTCTTTCGTGCTAATTTGACGTCATTAACCTTGCACATAAGCCAAATTTGGACTTTTCCTTTGGAACTGTGGCTGGCTCACATTCCAGCAAAAAGGAAAATATAATCTAGAAAAAGGATAAGGTGAATAGCGAAATTAAGAGTGGATGTCTCCCCGGAATGTTATTAGCTGTTAGGTGTTAGTATAACTCTGGCAGGATTGGTCAGACTGATTTCGAAACGAGGTGCCTGTGCAAATATCTTTTCTTCCTTAATTTGCTACGTACCAACTTAGTCCCTTATACTGAAAGCTAAATGGGCTCTGAAAAGCATAATCTGTATCGTCTCACGAGGAAAGACAACGGCGCCAGCCAACACTAGTCTCTAAAGTGTTAAAATCTAGAAGTCTAGAATAAATAATAAAGATGTGTGTAGCATTCCAGTTGTCCAAAAATCACGGTAGACTAGATTTAAAAATAGGTTTTTCTGTAATTTCACTTTGCGCATACTTGTTTTGGGATGGCTCAATCCAATACTGACACCCTACGTTTCTCTTCTTTTCATTCTCCTCTACAGCTCCACTGCTGTTGTACGCCAACCGAAAGGATATCAGAATCTTTAATGCAAATTCCAGAAATGAAAGTATAATAATTGATCATTTAAATGACGCCATTGCCGTGGATTTTCTCTTCGCAGAAGGAATTCTATTTTGGGCTGATGTTAATTTGAAAAAATCAAACGAATTCGCTTCTCCACAGGAGAAGTCGAAGATGTTATTTCAGTTGATTTGAAAAAACCTGAAGGACTCGCTGTAGATTGGATTGCAGGAAAACTTTATTGGACCGATTGTGGAGATGGTAAATGGGTAAAAAATAGAATAGAGGTCGCG
>NC_133206.1:9953055-9978055 GCF_958299795.1 Porites lutea
AAGATACTACCAGGTGCGTGTTTAATAGCTCTTTTTTAACTCTTCGTTATAAATATTTTTTGTTATCAGGCTTGATTTTAGGTTATTGTTACATAAACAATCACTAAAATAGGCTCTTTGCTGCGCATTCATTTCCAACCTTACCCTTTTTTAATTAAAATTGTGTACATGGAAAATCAATTTTTTTTAAACTAACATTTCCTCTATTTGTGCAATAAGATCTTGTTTTACTAATGATCATGGTGATGATGTCAAAAGCAGTGTGCATATGTTGGTTGGTCTTGTTCTCATTTAACCGAGATGTTATATTTCACAAGACGAGTATTTCATCAGCTACAAACCTAGAATCCATTTCAAGCTTTGTCGAGATTCATAAAGGTGAGTTTTAAGAACGAATTAAAATTTAAGTTTCGTCAAACTTGTTACAACAAAAGATCCAGTGTTTGCTGAGTATTTTTAAAGTATGTTTTGGAAGTCAATGGTTCGAAGGTTCTGGCGGTTTGGTAGATAACATCAACACTGAAGTTTAACAGGTCACCAAACCATTTTTTTTATTTCACTGGCTTTTTAGTTTTGGTTGTCGTAAGAGCAATGAATGAATTCTCTGATTGATATTTTGCATGACCCGCCATGTTTCAAATCTGTTTTGTTTATTATTAATTGACTTAAGCTATGTCTACTCTAGACCGCATCGCTCTTGCGCCGTCTCGAGACCCATATCCGATAGCCGGGCTCCTATTAACACACAAGAAGGAAAATTTTGTCGCGTTTTCCGTATAGGAGCGAAGCCGCACCGCGCCAATCTTGAAAGTGAATCGGCGTCACATATCGACATGATAAGTTTCTTTGCCACTTCCAGTTGGCGCAGTATGAACAGGTGTTTAACGGATATTCTGTACAAGATAGCAGTTCCTGTCGTCATGAAAACTGAACTATCCGGCTAGCGTAGACATCAGGCCCCGGTTGTTCAAAATCTTGATAGCGCGGCTATCCACCGGATAAATCGCTATTCAGAGGATAAGTATTATGGAAACCAATCGCGCTGTCCAGTGGAAAGCACTATCCACCTTTCGAACAAATGGGGCCGGTAGCGTTAACAGGTTATAGCCACAACAAGTTATAAAATGTTCGTTGAATAAGGTCCATCCGCTATGACAAAAACGCAGAAAAATTGAAGAGAAGATTTTCCAACCACTGGCTTTTTAAAACAACTTTAATTTTTTTTGGTTTAAAAGATGGTGTTGATTACAAATTACATTTAAGCACTGAAACCTTTTGAAACATATCGATGAATGCAAATAAGATAAACTTACAAGGATTCTATGATAGAAAGTATTAACATTATTTGCAACCTTTATTAATTTATTTAGCTTTATTTCGCCCAACGTACATTTGTAACGAAATCCTATCAAGTTTACAATCAGATGCAGGGGATCTTAGTAAACTCTACTGAACTTTTCAAAGAAGATCCCCTACTAATCAGCATTAAAATTTCAATCAATGGCGATTTAAGAGTTGTTAAGGCAATTTCCTTCTTTTTACAATAACTCATTCAGTTTTTAATCAGTAGTACAATAGCTTGATTCATAGTAGTATTTCATGGGATACCTAATGCTATCAATAATATGTCAAGATACAATGGCAAATGGCGAGTGAAATTTGTGACTATTGAAATATCATGAGTGATACTATATATCTCAGTGATATCACGACAAAAATATAATTTATGTCATCATTTTTGAAACCACTGAAAGCTGAAAAACAGCTGCTCTCTGCCAATCAAATTGCAGAAAACTCTCATGAAGTATAATGAACAGTCCACAAAAATGACAAAAAAATGACAGTCGACAAAATATGTAATTTTTTTTAAACCGCTGGAAACTGAAAAACAGCTGCTCTCTGCCAATCAAATTGCAGAAAACTCACATGCAGTATAATGAACTGTACTTTGATGTCTTGATGACATCTGACTAGAACTATTATCGATTTAAGAATGCTTGTGCAAAGCCGAACATCCATGTATGTCTTGCATTAGTAATATTGTATATCATCATCCAAAGTATTATCTTCAATGAGCTTTTTTAAAGTCCTTTAGAATTTATTAAAAAACATCACTTCTACTGAATGATTTCAGATCTATATTAGATTGTTATCATGGATTCAAAAACGAAAGTTTTTACGATGTGAATCACAAACGGCTTTTTAACATTCTTTAAAAATATGTCTGCCCACAGGCAGCCAAAGCTTGAAATACTGAAGCATCGACGAACATCGGCATTGTTGCGTAACATTCGAAATATAAGGATTTGTATGGAAAAAAACCTGTCGTTTCCGTAACCTACGAAAATAAAACGATTTCAGTAAAAAACAGCTTACCTTAAATAAAATGTGTGTTACGTCTCTCCTGTGTGGTCCATGGGCCGATTTATGGCCATTTTGTGGGTTGTACTGTAAACGGTTTTCTCTCTTTTTATATTGAGAGAAAACCGTTTACATAAAACACATAAAACGGCCATAAATCGGCCCATGGACCACACAGGAGAGACGTAACACACATTTTATGTAAGGTAAGCTGTTTTTTTTAATTGAAATCCTTTCATTGTCGTAGGTTACGGAAACCATAGGTTTTTTCCGATACAAATCCTTATATTTCGAATGTCACGCAACAATGCCGATGTTCGCCGATGCTTATATTTTCGAGCTTGGGCTACCTTTGGTCTGCCTAACTGGTTGTCGTCATTAATTTCCAGGTTACTCTCTTTTGAGCCCCACAATCAGTTATTACTATGCAGGTTCCTGTATTGAGTGCGGATTACGATGTTTGCGATATGAGAGCTGTCAGTCATACAACTGTTTTATTCCCGAAAATTCAAGATTACAAGTGTGTCATTTGAATGCAGAGACAAGGAAGTCTAAACCGGAAAACTACAAGGCAGACAAGAGGTCGAATTACTTTGAGCTTAGTCAGGTATGCACTATGTGAACATCATACTTGAAATAAAGGCTTGTTGTGTTGTTGGTTTTATTAAATGATTGGTTGACTGGTTGGTTGGTTGATTGACTGACTGATCGACTGATTGATTGATTGAACTGAGATAAAAAGACTCATCAGACAAATGGCTAAAGAAATGGAGAGTTTGATATGAAGTATACGAGTTTAAACGAGTCGGATCGGAGTCGGAAATAGTTTATTGCGGAAATGATGTTTCTCTACTGGTTTCCGTGTACGATTTCAGAGTGTTCACGATGATCATCAGTAAAAGGAAAAGAAAAACTTCGGTCTTATGACATGGGTAAGAGAGATCTAGAATACCCCAAGCTAGCGACCTGCTCATCACATGAGTCACCTATTGCTCAGGAGTTGAAGCTTCCAACCTTAACTGGAAAGTGGTGGATCCGATTTCTCCTGAGGGCTCGGATTTTTTTCCTGATCATTTCTACATACACCTGATATCTAATTTAGTTTTGTCATTCGAAGGAGACATAACAAGAAATGTGAATGTTAGTGTTTCTAGTTTAAGTCATCAGGCTTCCCTCTTTTAATTTTTAATCTCTCGTCAATGAATGCAATGGTATGATCAGTTTTACATCTTTTCTTTCGCCCTTGGCCTGTGTAAAACTTCATCATCTTCATCCATCAAAGCTGAAGTTCAAACGTTTTAAATTTAGGTGGCGAATTTCAAGTTTATCTGTAATAACAGCGGACAAAGGATAACACATCAAAATCAATGTTCATGTCCTCCTGGATTCAAGGGCGTGACCTGTCAATCAAGTGAGTGTGAAACCAAAGTAACGAGACTGGTTGTCAGTAGAACTGATCCACCTTATTCACCTGATTAAGCATAGTTCACTCTCTTGTTCATTATAAGAGACAATGGGTGTCAGTATAATGGAAAACGCAACGATTTTGTTATAGGGGCTATGGGTCAGCTATGTCACGAGGATGTCGCTGTTTTAGGCGTGTGCTAAACTCATCACTGAAATAGTCCCATCACCCATACACAAAATGATCCGTTAAAGAAGATATCAAACAAGTTCCATCAGGGAGCACTAGGCAATAATTATTTTTGGTGATTTTTGCGGGCACTGAGCACTAACTAAAACTTGAAAAAAATTGGCCCAATGTTTTTCAAGTTTCAATACACGTCCATATCCATGCCATCCTTAATAACTGACTACAGGGAACAGTTTCAATGCCTAACTATAGTAGATATTGATGCGAAGACACATTCAGTTACCTTTATACAAAGATAGCAACTAACATGACATAGCTTTTTGAGGTTTGCGCGAGTAAAGGGTATTGTCTCCTGTCATTTCTTTTTCTGTGCTCCGGTGTAGACGGTAACCTCGTCACACGTTTCACTGTTTAGTCGTCTTTAAATTTAGCTTAGGAAAGATTAAATAATATTCAATAGATTCTTTTTCTCCTTTTGTGTCTAGAAAAACTTGGTTATTTCTCTTCAAGTCCTGGTCATTCCTGCAAGCACATCCGGGACTCTGGTGATTCAACAGGGGACGGAGAGTATTGGATCGACCCTGAGAAAAATGGCAGGCCTTTAAAAGTCCTTTGTGATATGACAACTGATGGAGGTACAGAAAAAAATATATGTCTGTTGTCTTATCTGTCAACTCGATGAAAAAGGCAGGGGTTTCCCAAACACTGGAAGTCAGTTGCCAATTGTAACTTCGGGATGCTACTTGCTCTTTTAAGGCCCAAGGCAGCTATAAAATACATACCAAACGTTCAGGAAATTTCTCCAAGTCATTTAAGCTCCTTTCCTGTGAAAAGAATGAATGAAGTGAGCTACCATCCAGCAGGTTTCTACAAACGAAGACTCCATTTTTTTTGCGCCCGCCGTCGTGAATGGTTGTTGTAGTGTATTTCATAACCGCCATGGGATGAGCAATAGCCCACTTCCGAGTGTTCAAAAAACCCTCACTTTCAAAATCAGGCCAATGCACAACCTTTTTTTTGAGAAAAAGAGTTTTTTCTGCATGAGAATGAATTACCTTTCCTGAATAGATGTTTTAAATGTTTAGGGAATTAAATTTTAACTTGGTTTCAAGTGAAACATCACATTTTGACAATTTAACCCAAACAGTTAATATCCATTCTTCGGTCTTCCTTTCTGTTCAGTAATTCCGTTCGTTGCCATGTAGAGTTCTCAGTTTCTTAAACTCCAAAAATCTGCTCGCAGTAAAATTACACTTATGACATTACTGCTACATGAGAAATTTCTGCAATTTGATTGGCTTAGAGCAGTAATATTTCAGCTTAATTTGAAATACCTACATATGAAAATTACAAACCTTTTGTGGGAAGTAGTATAAACGAATAATAGCATGATTTGTACGTGATATTTGGCATAAATACCACTTGTGATATTTCAAAATTGTCTCAAATTTCACTCGCCTAACGGCTCGTGAAATTACGTATGACAATTTCGAAATATCACTCGTGGTATTTATGCCAAATATCACTACAAATCATGCTATTACCTATACTAATACAATGGGAGGGATGGGTGAAATAATCCATGGCTTCGTTGAAATTCCTTTTAAATGTTCTAGGTTAATTACGTTGATGACTTCAGACTCGTCAATTCTCATAGTCAAATATCTAGATTTAACTCAGCTCATAAGTAATAAAACAGCAAGGATGCTTGCATCTGGAAATAAAAAAAAATCATGTTGATTTCAGGAGGCTGGCTTAATGTTGCCACGTTAAAGAAAGCCGACTCTTCCTCTGCTTGGACCACTGAAATTTCATACCGCGGGATCAGCAATTATCAGAATAACTTAATGGGCATTAGTACAAGTGCCATGCGTCAACTGAGGTCGCACTTGAACTTCTCTCAACTGAGATTCCACTGTAGTAAAGAAAATGGGCGCACCTTTCACGTCATCACGGTCAATAACAGCACTGGGGAAGCAGTTGTCCAGTATTTCAGCGGTCAATCAAGTGTCCTGCCTGCTTCATGCGGCTCGTTCATTACAATGAAGGACGACAACTCGTATTTAGCTCAACAGTGTCACCGATGGGGAAACGATGGATCACATTATGTTGGAAAATGGGGTCACTTCAACAAAAACGAAGAACAACGAATGTACGACCATTCAGCCTTTGTTGCCCACCGCTATCACTGGGTTGCTTATAACAAACTATGGCTCTGTGATGAGTCAGGAGGCAATGTCTTTGCAATTTCTTCAGAAGATTTCTGGAAGATCTATGTTCGCTGAAAATGAGGGATAAAAAGTGCTGTCTGCTTGACTGTGTTTAACATACTTACAGAATCGATGAATCTGTACTCTACATGATAAGAAAATTACACAGTTTTTTCTTTTAAGGCACCTTTTTTATAACAACGTTGAGGATGAAAGTGAAGCTAAAGTGAGGAAAACAAAGCTTCAAGCCATGTTGTTATTGTTTAATATAAGTGAAAGCCTAGAATGTGCCAAAGTTGTTGTTTTGAAGTTGGGTGCCATCCTTTTCCATAGCGGAATCCATTTTAAACCTCTAAAATTATGAAAAAATATATCGCGAAGATCTAAATAGGCACATTCCACAAAAGATAAACGAATTCGCCTCGTTGGCACTTGCCGGAAGGTACCCCTAGTCCATAGCAATAATTTCAGGCCTAATTTCATTCGCGTGTAAGCGTGTATAAGGATAGATCAGACTGGATTCTTGTAGATGAGAATGATTTGGTTAATTCTTGGTTAGACAAGTTAGGTAAGAAGCTCATTTCAGCTCGATTGTTTCTGTTTTCGTTAACATACTAGTTATGACTTTTTGCAGTAAATATTGTAAAAGACACTTTTGTATTTAAATTCGTTACCGTTTCTTGTTTTGTTGTATTTGTAGCGATTGTTGTCACCATGTTTCTATCGATTTATATTCCATTCATACTGATATTCTTGAGGACATCTCTACTCTCATCTGCACCAGATTCCTGTGGTAAATTGTTTGAAAGTTTTTCAGGTACGTGTTTGATCATCATGTCTTCATCATAACTTGCAAACTTGTGACGTGCAGTGCACTTAAGACTCTTTCAGAATCCTAGGTTCACCTGTCTCAACTGTTTCAAAGGCATGGAATTTTGTTCTACATCTTTGAGATAAAATTGAAGATTTTAAGCACTGCTAATAAATTTTAGCTTTCTTCTCCATCTTTGAGATAAATTAAGAGGGCAGTACGGTTAAAAGCATTATTTTTCGTTGATTTTCACCCTTTTTCTTAAATACCTAACCAAGATTTCATTCAATCCAAAAATGACTCAATTAAGTTACAGTCCTTAAATCAATAAACATTTGTGAATTTTTGGATGATTTTTCGGATGTTTCAAATGTATAAAATTTAGGGGGGGGGGGGGTTGAGATGTTTAAAATTTTGGGAAAATGGGAAAATATTGAATTTGGGGGTTGTTACAATGATTAAAATACGAAGTGAATAATTAGTAGACAATTACCAGATAGTCCACCACCACCACAAGGTGCCTCTGATCCCATTAGCGGACTAACTGGTTTATTTGTATAGCTTTTCCACCCTAATTTGTTTCCTTCCCAAATCAACATTATTTCCCCAAAAAACCAACCGCTGCAATGCCCCCTTAATTAAATATTTTAAGCAATGCCAATCAATATTAGCTTTTTCGTGAGAGTTTGCTCGAGTGCGCATCGTTAGTTAAACAAAGTGTAATGTTTTTTTTTTCAGCGTCGTATATCTTTTTTGTTTGTTTGTTTGTAATTGTTCTCAACTATCTTGATCTTTTTATGTGTAAGCACCGGACCCTGTTTTGAAATAGAATGGCAGATTTTAACCAGGAGCCGATAAGTAATGGGCTCCTGTTTTAATCTTTGAATAAACGGCTAAAGGGATTTAAAATAGTCATGAACGATGTCATTTTCCATTTTTTCCCTTTCTTTTTGATATGTAGCATAGAAGCAGCTTACTCAGTATAGTTTAAGCTGTAATTTAAATGAAAGATTTCCATGCACCTGAATTTACGGGTGGCCGCATTACCGTGGTTGAATTATAGCAACGCGCATGGGCAAAACGCAAACAACGTAAGTGTGTGAGAGAGACAATTTATCGTTTAGTAACGGTAAGAAATAAAAAAATCTTTTTTATGGCTTTAAGGGGACAGTCTGGGTGTATTTTGGGGAAATTAAGATATATTGTTCGGGAAGGAAATGAATCATGGTAGAAAAGGTGGTATATGCATAATCTTATGGTATCAGAGGCACCTTGTGGTTGCGGACTGTCTGGTATTTGTCTACTAATTATTTACTCCATATCTAATTTTCAACAACCCTCAAATCCAATACCTTCTTGTTTTCCAAAATTCTCAATACCCCCTAATTTTTATACATTAAAAACATTCAAAAAATCATCCAAAAATTCTCCCAAAAATTATTAAACAAATCGTCCGAGTCATTTTTCGATTGAATGAACTATTGGCTAGATATTTAAGAAAAGGGGCAGAAATAGACAAAAAATGCTTTTAACCAGACTCCCCTTTAAGTTAATCGCAAATCATTTTGTTACTGTATATTGAAGTGGTCATCTGTCCCCCAAATCCACGCTTGGGGACTGTCAATCGATGATCAGTTCACAGGTACATGCTGTCGTTGTTTCAGCGTAGTTTCTACATTTCAAGGAGCTGTCATAACGTATATTTGGGCGTTTCTAACGTGTTAACATAGTCTTTGTTCGTTCAGTTCTGCTAAAATGTGTTAGGATGTGCACATAAAAACCTGCCCCGATGTTGTATTTGATACTCGACTTTTATTCGGAAAAATTCTGAAAACAATTTGAATTTATGGGCCTGCCGTAAGTCAACAACGCATGTTCATGCTGTCCTAAAGTGCTATTATAGGTTTGTAGCCAAATTAAGCAGAAGGTTCATGGATTTAGACCTGGCCATTCCAAAGGAACCCCGAGTCATCAATGGTTTCAACGTCGGTGTGTTGAAGGTGACCATTTCAATGGGTAACTTTCACAGATCAGAAATCCACTTAGCCATTCGGAGGCTGGAATTCTCTGGACATAAGAACGTGTTGCTACAATGAATTTTACGGCGGAGGACGTCTTTAACATGGGATTTTTATTCTCCGACTTTATTTTGGTAGATTTTGCCTTGACTGGTCACACTTTTGATACAAGTCGGGTAGAGGATAATACAGAGTGCGCTGTCAAATGTATGGCAAATGACACATGTCAATCATGCAACTATGAGACCAGTGGAAGTATGGGCAATCAACGATCGCGAATTTCAAGACCGCGTTTCAAGGGTTATTGATAGGTTTTCCGGGATCCTAGATTTGTCTTTTATGAAGGCTAGGATTCGGGACATTTTAAAAAGCAACAAGATTTGAAATTGAAAATACGCACGGGAACCCGCGGGATGCCAAAATGAACAACCGGAATTACGGTTTTGAGCGAAAAATAAGTATACATATAAATAAGTATAAAGCATAAGTACGAGTTCTCGCATGAGCTACGTTACGATGTTAAACCTTTGTTACGTAAATAACATCACTGTTTGCTTTTTTTGCGATAAATTATTGATAAAGTAAGAAGCGTTTGCAATTATTGTTTCTGTTGCATTGTTAACCCTGCAAAGGGTTGTTGTTACGTTAGTGATTATCCAAAGATGTTTGCAACCATTGTAAATTGCTAATTATCATTATGAAAGCAATTACGTCCATGGCGTTAGCCAAAATTTCAAATATTGTCTACGCAATTTAATAGATTTTAATTTAAAATTTTTATTCTTTTTTTCTTTCTTCGTACTGTACTTTTGTCGTAATTATTTATGAGCTGCTAGAAACTGCACGCCTATTGTTGAAGACTGATTCTCATTTGTTTGTCAAGTATGATACCGCCTACCAATATGGTCGCCGTGACATCATGTGAATATTCGCTAACCGGGTCCCTGTTCCTTTGAAGGGTGGTCTCGCGATCCAGCAAAATCAAGCGAAGTTATAAACGAAAATGAAACGACCAGCTGGGGGAAGAGTTTGTACCAGCCGGGCGTGATGCATGTGATCACATAAATCCGTTCCACTATTTTTGTGACCCCAGTAACTAATAACTCCATGCTATGATCAATGACCTCCTCAATATATATGTTTTTCGCGGCATTTTCGTTGAATGCGAGCTTTTTATGCGTCAGTGTGATAGAAGTGATTTTTGTAATTGGCAATTTTAATCAAAAGTTTTCCTCAACTTGCTGAGCTTTTAGAAGGAATGATGATTTTTGTCGACCTAAAAGTTTGTATCCTCGATTTCTCGCACTTTTAACCGTAGTCGTGACGAGCGGGTACAAAACAGGCTATTGTAGTCTTCGCGTATTCATTAGTTTTGTCAAACTGATAGTGGTGATCAACATCACTGCGTAATTAAATGTTAGGAGTCAAAATGGTTTTTGTGCTACAAATTCTTTAACAACAGTTTTCCTCAACTTTCTTCGCTTTTATTGTCTACCGAGAAGTTTAGAAAGTTTTATATTTCTTTCGCAGTAATTTAAATTTATTCAGGGGCTAGCTTGTCGTAATTCAAACGGCTATAGGCCTTTTTTAAAAATACCATAATACTCTTTGTTTTCCCTCCAAAATTTTGCATCAGCATTGTTTTCAGTTTCTCTTGGGGCGAAAGGCCTATTGTCTACTCATTCACTAGCCAGTTTTGTCTTCGATTTGACAAGTTTTAATCAAGTCCGAATTTTTTTTTTTCTGAATGCGTCTAATTCAAGCGTTAGTCTAATTGTTCATTGATAAACTGGTTGCTGTTTATGCTTATCCACTAGTATACTGTTTTCAACCAAGAGCTACGTTATGTAATTGAGCGAGTCGGCAAACTTTTTGAATGTGACCAATCTATGCTTTGATTGCCCATTGTTGAACACAGAGTGCGTGCTTTTCTCACATACGGTTTCAAGAAAAGATTTATCAATAACACTTCTCTTACTGGTTTGAATTTTAATCGAGCGACCGTATAAATGGAGACGCCAATTTCAAGTTGGTTTAACTGTGTTTACAGCCAGAAACCTCCGTACCTTGCTTTGCCTGCGGATTATTGAAGACCAAACTCAGCTACTTTGCAGGCGATCTCTGGTCTGGAATGAAAGTCAAGATTCTCTTTTGCCTCCTCGAAAACAGCAGGTTTGTTCTTAGTTCAACTTTAACGTTTGGTTTCGCAATCGTTTCCTTTTTTCTGGAAAAAAATATAAGTCAATTTAAGGAAAGGGTGATAAGCGTCCAAATTGCTTTAACGGTTCTTCATGGTTATTTTTGCTGTAGAAAGAAATTAATATTTTAGACTCTACACAACGGATTTTCTGTCATAATTCTGTCCTCTGAGCGTTATTCAAAGTGTCGCCCAAAGTTATATATCTGTAAACATTCATGGTCCCTTTGTTATGTTGGCTCGATGAATGTTGAACTGGAGGGACAAAAACTAATAAAGGTCTTCGTATAGTCAACAAGATAAACGCGAGCTGCGATTGTAATGGTTTTATAGGCCTATTTTGTTGATGTCTATGTAGTTACAATTTTTCGCTTTGATTAAAGAAGTGTTCACCTCTACTAACTATGCTTCTGTAGACTACGCTTATAAAATAAACTTCTCAAACTCATTAAAGTGCTACTACGATCAAAATTTAATGTCAAGTTTTTCACAAAAATGCTTTTTTTTCAGCTTATCAGAAGTGGCTATACCTGTTTCGGTCATTGAAATGAACTTTGGGGCCCTCTAAGTGAAAATATTGAGCTTGAAAATGTAGGTTTTTCGCGTCCGCCATTACAAATTTATGTTCCAGTGACAAGGCTATTGTTTTCTGATTGTGACGTCATTTTCTGAACACGCCAAGAAAACAAACCTGAACCGTGAGAAAACAGCGAGCGATTCTCAAAGCTTCGCTCGTCTTCGCCCGATTCTGGAATTGTGAAGGAGGAAATCGTAGATTACGATGACTCTGTAGAACCAGCACCGACTGAATATGAGAAAGTCAAATACTAAGGGCAGCTAGCCTCAGAGAAGGAAAAAAAACACACTTCACCAAGTCGTAGAACACGCCAAGAAAACAAACCTGAACCGTGAGAAAACAGCCAGCGATTCTCAAAGCTTCGCTCGTCTTCGCCCGATTCTGGAATTGTGATGGAGGAAATCGTAGATTACGATGACTCTGTAGAACTAGCACCGACTGAATATGAGAAAGTAAAATACTAAGGGCAGCTAGCCTCAGAGAAGGAAAAAAACACACTTCACCAAGTCGTATTTTATGCAGTTTGTGCCCACGGAGATTCGGACTACTGGTAGGTGTATTTGTATACGTACTACGTAGCTATAATAATAATACACAGGCAAGACGATCGAGAGTCCGCACCAATTTCACCTGCCTTCTAGCCACTCTCGAGTGCTCATTTATCCAAGTGTAGATAAAGTTTTGCTTTATAGCTCTTCAGGCACAGCGAATCAGAGTGGGTACAGTTTTCAGTTCAGCTAAGTTTCAGTTCTAAAGCAGCCAGCTCGTTGTCACATGCATATGTTTTTTTTTACCATCTTAAACGGACTGCTGTCCTTTATTATTGAAAATTTAATTGTTACTTTAGTGTTACGTATCTGAGCTGAGGATTTTAAAATTAGATCTAATAATAAGTTCTCTTTGTCAGAAAAGTTAATTTACTCATTTTCAATATAAATAGATAAATAAGGGGATCGCTCGCTCTTGATTTGGTATATCAATTTAATAATTTTCAGTGCTGACATTAAAGACTGTCACATTCTTTGTAGCTCATGTTTTTTTGAAAAGGCTGTGTCTGCCTATATCTTCCCTATCGATTGACTGCAGATCAATATAGCAACTTATAAATTGCAACGCTAATAAAAATTCAGAGATTTCACCTCATCCAACTATTGTCAATGATATCCCCTTGTATTCCCATAACTTTTATAGTTAACTTTATGAAATTGTTGTATGTGACGTTTTTTTTTAAAATTTATTTATTATTCAAACCCAGGTGTGCACTTTTTGGATGCTCTCTTTACTGGGACCAGCTTTGAAGCTTTGGCTAGACAAGAAAAT
This sequence comes from Porites lutea, assembly GCF_958299795.1. Taxonomy (NCBI): domain Eukaryota; kingdom Metazoa; phylum Cnidaria; class Anthozoa; order Scleractinia; family Poritidae; genus Porites; species Porites lutea. The sequence goes on from NC_133206.1 coordinate 9,966,144, forward strand.
ATATACAGTGGAACGGTTAACACAGACATGTTATGAAGTCTATATTATATGGGTGTCCATATTAAGTTAGCTCTCTGGAAAAAAGTCACAGACACGTGATTTATTTGATATATAGCATAAAGGAACAAGGAGTAAGAAGGGTAGGAACAATGACTGTAGCAAAAAGCCAAGGATGTGAAACTTGTTGAGTAGGAGGCAGAAAATTTATCAAAGGACTACAAACAGGGGAAGAAAGAAAGATGTATCAAAATCAAATGTGTCATGCTATTTGGCTGCAGATGTTTTGGTAATAAAATCTTATTAACCCGTGAACTTGGTACAATGTCTACAATTGGCACATCATTGTGACAAGAAAAATAGAAAGTGCCTGGGTAACCAGTGTCTGTAAAGCTGGATTAAGAATATAATTATAGGAATTTCTGACTTGAAACACAGAAAAGTGGTTGTTGTCCACATTAACTACTCTGCTAACTACTGTGCGTACTAAGCCTGTTAATTTTAAAGAAAAAATCTATGCTTTTCCTCAGGACAAACAAAACTGCCTGTTATATATGGGTGTCCAATTAAGTGGGTGTCTGTAGATCATAGAGTACTGGGTTATCACTGCATTAATAAATTATTATTTGCAACTAACGTTATGTACTTAAAAACTAAATGGTTCAGTACATCACTAGGTTGGATGAATTCTGCTGATAACACAGTGTGCCATAAATTCACTGCCTCTAGGAAGAAGTGTTACACAGTGGAAATTATGTTTATCATGGAGGCCCATCCTTGATTGTGCTCTGTGGGTTTTTCTTGCTGGTCTTTTCCTTTGTAAAATATTATTAGAAACTAGCATTTTTAAGAGTTAAAACCCCTAAGAGGGCCTGGGAAGCAGTTTTTAATGTGCGCGGGCCGGTGACCACCTATATTGAGGTGAGGGGGGGGGAGCAAATTTGGCTGTTCTCTCTTTGTGGCTGTTTAGAACTGTCAGATTACTGAACCTTTCTTGAGTCATTCTTGAGCAGTCATGTTCATAGATTTCAAGCCGCTGAAAAGTACCTTTCTCCTGCTGAGGGTGATTGCACATGCTGAATCCACCACTAGAAGTTTGCAGATCATGATATTACACTGTAGGTTCCTGTAATGCCTTCAATTTGTCTAGCATGTCATTGAAATGTGCCAGAGACCACACCATCGCCTGATATAATTCGTTTTAAAAAACCATAGTTCATGGAGTAGTCTTCAGATTTAATCAAGACCCTTCATCAAAAAAGACTATTCTGCATTGTTACAAATGCTACATAGCTTTGCTGGTTTGAAAATGCAGAAATCTAGGACGATTGACTTTTTAAGGCTTACCACACATCAGACTGATGGGATCAAAACGGACCAATAATAAATTTAGATGCTGGAAGATTCTTATTCCAACAAAGATACTATTCATATGAAAATGTATATTACAATGGAATCTCTGTAACGAAGTCCTCGGTCTAACAAACTATTTTTTTTTTACTCCAGTAATAGTAAAATATATAGCCTGCGAAAGCATCTGTTTCTCCTTCGCTCTTTGCCGGATGCTTTCGCAGGCTATAAAATATAAGGATATGAAAAAGAACCTCAATAAAAGTTAACAAACCTCGTTAGAATAAACATATTTTGCCAGTCCCTTGGCCCTTCATTATATCAAGGTTCCACTGTACTTAATTTTATTTATTTATTTTTCAAAAAGTGGGGAAGCCCCTTTGCCCTGCATGGGCCCTGCCCTAGCTTGGCTTAGGCTATATAATACCCCCAAAATAGACTATGCTAAATCAGGCAACAAAGAACAATAAAATTGCAGCCTTTAAACAGTATTACGGCCCTTGGCTTGTTTATTGTAATCACTGGTATGACAAAAAAGTAATGGATTTGTATATTGCACACGGTACGTAAGACCTAAACTTGTCCTCCAGGTTCTTAGCTGGGGCCTCACATTTATCTTGTGATCAACAAGTGTGCAGATCAATTGTTACAGTAGGGTGGACAGTGCCTTTGTATGTGGTAAGGGGCCATGAAGCTTCCTCATTTATAGGAATAACATTAGTCTATCCCATATTAAAAGATACACCAAGGTTTTTGAAGTAGCAAGGCTGTGCTCTAAGAAAAATTGAAAGGAGCCCAGTGCTCCAGACCCGTGAAATCCTGGGTGCCCAGCACATGATTTCTATGAAAAAATTTCCTAGTTGCCCCGGAACAATAGTTAAGCACCACGGGCCAACTGGGTGCTGGTAGAGCACAACCTTGAGTAGTCAAACACAAAGCAGCAGTGATGAGCAGGGGCCATGAAACTATCTCATACATGTACATAACCCTCAGTTGCAGTAAATATTTCAGTGACCAAGCCTTGGTGATTATTCATTTTTAACTTGCAATCTGTCAGTCACATCACTTCAGTGATTCAGTGCATGAGTGCCCCTGAGTTGGAGTTTACATCTCAAATTATGATATACTATAATTATAATTATTATAAGTATTCAATGCAAGATTGAAAAACTTTTCGTTATTCACTCAAAAGAATAACAATACACAACATTCACGATAGGATCACAATTTTATTTTAGAGACCACATCAGTAAATGGTAATAATTCTTGCTGTATTTTACAAAATTGCAAAAACAGTTTTTGCAATAAACTTGTGTGGGCTCTCTTGCTTTAGCTTGTGGTTTGAACTGACAATGTGTCTGTGCAGTTTTAATCAGGTTCTGAGTTTTGGGAAGACTAAAATTGAAAAAAGCATACCTTTTGTTTAGTGAGGGTTATGGCGACCAGAATGTTGGAAATACTAAGGAATTTACTGTATATTAAAATATCATACCATTCAGATTGCACCATGATCCTGATAGATTTTAATATTTTATAATAAAAATTTACAAATAGAGCTTTAAAACTTTTTATAAAAGCTCAAAGGAATGTTAATAGTGGTAACAGAAAAAATAGTACACTACAAGAGCAAGGTGTGAGCAATAATAGTGTTTACAAAACTAGAGGGCTCTCTGTGATCTTTTGCCTTAGGGCAAATCTTTTTGAAAGTTTCCTAAAAGTTTCGTAGTCGTCGCGTTCCAGTCGAAGAAAGGTCTAAGAGAAAATTTATCTTCGATGACTTCGCCAGTAGTAAAAGCAAAAATCACCACCGACGATATAAATAAACTTAGCAAGTTTTGCGAACTGTAAGCTTACCTCCATGCGCTCCCTCTTTATGCGAAGATTTCTTTCCGGATTCAAGATCTGTCGATTGATCTTTCTTCCATATGCTAGCAAATGATCCAAGTTTAATTTTCCGCTACTGGTTTGCGTTGAAAGCCCCGTAAATGCTATTGCAGCACTCTTCGAAGTTATCAAACCGAGAAAAGAGCGAAACTGTCAGCTGGAAACAAACCTATTCCTCGAATCTCACATTCAGTTGCTCAGACTCGCGTGCAGCACAATTCTATCGATTGAAGCGGTTGCTGCACACATACGGAGCCTAATGTAGTAAGATCAAAAGAGTCTTCCTAAACAAGAACGCATCGAAGTGGGAGGAAAGAGAACATTGTTGAGCAAAGTTCTTGGAAGAAAATTGTCATGCTGTGTGTACTGCGTTAAGTAAATGACGTCACAAAGCAAGTGCCTTGTGTTCTTGGTAACCAGGCCACAGGAACATAGCGTTTTAATGGCGGACGAAAATTAATGGTTTTTGAGCGCCAAAAAATACCACTTTCCTTAATCGCATGAAGCTATAATTTGCACACCATGTACTTCAAGTACTAAACTGCCAATCTAGCGAAAAAAAATGGTGGTCAAAAATTTGATCGTAGTAGCACTTTAATAATTCATTAAGAAAATACAACACGCTGGGAAAAAAAGTGGTAAAAATCGGCCAAAAGATTGAGTGGGGGCGTGATAGGCACAAAACATTTTTGGAGTTCTTGGGGCTATAACTTTCTTTCCTTTAAGGGCATGACACTGAAATTAATACAGGCAACAATACTTCACTCCAGGAAAATTTTGGAATAGGCGTTTTGTTGGTAGAGAGTCACGTGACCCTCTAGTGGCCAATTAAAAAATCAAAACTCCCAAAGACTTCTCCTCCAAGAGAATTAAACCTGAAAGTGTGATACTTTGCACAAATATAGTGCACATAAAATTAAAGAACTTGTCCGATTTGGAATCTCAAATTTCATTTTTGTGACGTCACAACTGATGACGTCACAAAATGGACTTTTTGGTCATGCGCAGTACTAACCCAAAAAATGTAGAATTTGAAAGAAAAACTTAAGACAAATAGAAAGTGAAAGTCTCAACTCATTATCTTCTATAGTTTAAGAGATATTTGTGACATTCCACGCATATTTTTAAACAAACTTTGGACACATTTTGTGGCCGATTTTTAGCACTTTTTTTCCCAGCGTGAAAGGAAATTAATGTTTAATGAGTGTTTGGAAATCGGATGAAACACTGCTTAGTATTTGCATCCTTAATTTCTCCTTCAAAAATGATTTTGTTTGAGAAGAAATATCAAACATTCGACACAGTGTTTCATCACCAGATGAAACACCTCGAAGTTCGTCAAAAATACTCCGCTGCGCGTCGTATTTTCAACTCTCTTCTCGGTGTTTCATCTGGTGATGAAACACTGCATCTCATGTTTGATATATTACTTCCAACACTGGACAAATTTTCATTACTGTCACTCAGACTATATGCTTTTATATTTGATTATCCGCGGCCTTATTAATTAATCTATGATTTGTAGGTAAATTATCCTTTTATACCGTACAAACGGGATGCCAACAAACCAACTATTGGCAATTTTGGCGTAGAGTGCTTAGCTTGCACCGCGAGAGAATTGCAATGCTTCAGGGGACCGTTCACGCTGACATAAGATAATAGTCCACAAAGGGGCAAGACAGGTATGAATAAAACTAAAGGTAACGAGAAACCAGTTGAACAGTAAAATAAGATTAATTCGGAGTGCAATTCTTAACACGTTACTACTGTAACAGTGGTATTTACAACAACAAATAACGCTTTCCATTTTTTAACAGATGCTTCCTGACCATAAAGAAAAGCAGAACAATTTGCCTTCCAAGAAAGTCTTCAAAATAACAATAAAAGAACTGCCACGGTCCTTAACAGGGATATGCAGCCAACTCATTTGTTTGTCTGTCGTTTATTCAGTATATACCAAACCTATGGTAAGTTCAGTTTTTGCACAACACAATCGGTTAGTCGGGTCTTCATGCAAATTTCCATTATTTTGAACCGGTTATTATTTTAGATAAATTTTAAGAACAGGTCATTGAGGTGGAACAGAAGATCATTATTAGAAAAAATAACCTACTGTTTCAATTCAGTGACCATAATAATAATCTGCTGGTTCTAAAACTATGGAAAAGTACGCGCTCGGTCATTATTTTAAATAAGGTCTCAGGGTTCCGCGATTAAGCTACATTTCTTTTAATGTTGCATAATACTTTCTAATAATTTTGATGTGAGTTTTGTGGTCTCTCTGACAATCCTGGTTTGGTATATACGCCAAGACAACTGCATGTTGTATCTAGTCTTAAATTAAACCTCTTCCGGATTGACCGACAGAAAAATCAAAATCTAAAAAAAATTTACGATTGTGAATTTAGTAAAGAAGTTTCCGTTTCGTAGACAGAACGAAACCTACCCACAGCAAAAATCCTCAGCGTGAACAACCAAGAAAAAACTAAAATAAATAACAAAGAGTCTACCAAATATACACCAAGATGTTTACAACAACAAAGTTCCAAAACCAACAATAAACACAAAAAGAACACAACAAAGTCTAAAATATAGATCAAAAAAGGTAACTCATAAGGTAAGTTATCTTCCTTTTTAAGCCCTGGGGACTAAGTGCTCCGCCCAAGGGGGGAGAGCCCTGGGGACTAAGTGCTCCGCCCAAGGGGGGAGAGCACTGGGGACTGAGTGCTCCGCCCAAGGGGGGAGAGCCCTGGGGAGTGACTGAGTACTCCGCCCAAGGGGGGAAAGCCCTGGGGAGTGACTGAGTGCTCCGCCAAAGGGGGGAGAGCCCTGGGGAGTGACTGTGTGCTCCGCCCAAGGGGGGAGAGCCCTGGGGAGTGACTGAAGTGCTCCGCCCAAGGGGGGAGAGCCCTGGGGAGTGACTGAGTGCTCCGCCCAAGGAGGGAGAGCCCTGGGGAGTGACTGAGTGCTCCGCCCAAGGGGGGAGAGCCCTGGGGAGTGACTGAGTGCTCCGCCCAAGGGGGAAGAGCCCTGGGGAGTGACTGAGTGCTCCGCCCAAGGGGGGAGAGCCCTGGGGAGTGACTGAGTGCTCCGCCCAAGGGGGGAGAGCCCTGGGGAGTGACTGAGTGCTCCGCCCAAGGGGGGAGAGCCCTGGGGAGTGACTGAGTGCTCCGCCCAAGGGGGGAGAGCCCTGGGGAGTGACTGAGTGCTCCGCCCAAGGGGGGAGAGCCCTGGGGAGTGACTGAGTGCTCCGCCCAAGGGGGGAGAGCCCTGGGGAGTGACTGAGTGCTCCGCCCAAGGGGGGAGAGCCCTGGGGAGTGACTGAGTGCTCCGCCCAAGGGGGGAGAGCCCTGGGGAGTGACCGAGTGCTCCGCCCAAGGGGGAGAGCCCTGGGGAGTGACTGAGTGCTCCGCCCAAGGGGGGAGAGCCCTGGGGAGTGACTGAGTGCTCCGCCCAAGGGGGGAGAGCCCTGGGGAGTGACTGAGTGCTCCGCCCAAGGGGGGAGAGCCCTGGGGAGTGACTGAGTGCTCCGCCCAAGGGGGGAGAGCCCTGGGGAGTGACTGAGTGCTCCGCCCAAGGGGGGAGAGCCCTGGGGAGTGACTGAGTGCTCCGCCCAAGGGGGGAGAGCCCTGGGGAGTGACTGAGTGCTCCGCCCAAGGGGGGAGAGCCCTGGGGAGTGACTGAGTGCTCCGCCCAAGGGGAGGGAGCCCAGGGGAGTGACTGAGTGCTCCGCCCAAGGGGGGAGAGCCCTGGGGAGTGACTGAGTGCTCCGCCCAAGGGGGGAGAGCCCTGGGGACTGAGTGCTCCGCCCAAGGGGGGAGAGCCCTGGGGACTGAGTGCTCCGCCAAATTTATACTTGGTTTAGAGGCTTGGGGAAAAAGTCTAAAGCCGATTCGCCTTCTTGTCCAGAATGAATAATACATTTCTTTTGTTTTATTTCCCTACGCCTCGGAATCTGTGAAATCTTTGTTTGTGGTATGCGGAGTACTACTAAGTATTGGTATCCAAAATCCAATTTCCACTGCCTAAGAATCCTGAATCCAGTACCTGGAATCCAGGATTCCACGGCTTGGAATCCAGAATCCAAGACTGTCTTGGTTTTTTTTATATTTACATGGGGCGAATCTTCCAATGACACGGGCCTAAGAGCTTAAGAGAAGAAGGACCCTAGAAACTGGCTCAGATTTTTAACTGCATTGATAAACCACTTTTGTTATCATTTAATTTCATACTTGGTTTAGAGGCTTGGGGAAAAAGTCTAAAGCCGAGTCGCGCTGAGGTCCAGAATGAATGATACATTTCTTTTGTTTTATTTCCCTAGGCCTCGGATTCCATAACGTAGTTGAGTAAATATGATAAAGCTCTAAATTATTAAAAAGGAAGGTGGTAAGAATTCCATCAAGAAATATAGAAATAAACTTTATTTAAATAACCATTCCTCGCCAAATTTATAAAAATAAAATGGCTGTTAAAAATCGTTTTCATGGGAACGTTGCCGCCAAAGGATGCTGAAGGATGTGAAGTGCAAGTCATGAAAATTTAAAATAGTCCCAGTTAGTTTATAGAAAACTTGGTGGTCAACTCTTAATAGTTGTTCAAGTTATTTAACTTGGAGAGAGCTTCTAAAAAGCCCTTCTCCCTCTCTCCCTCCCCGTTCGATAATTCGATAATTCGCAGGAAAGTGAGCTGTCCATTTTTTGACATTGATTAAGTTATGATTTTTTTTTTCATACTTTTTCACCGCCTCTACTGGTACGAAATGAGCGATGATCGCCGGCTGGAGTTGTTTCCGTGGGAGTCCCGAGTTTAAATCCTGGACAACGCTTGTAAACTGACCCAAATGAATTGCAGCCTGCCGACCAGTTGGGATTGGTAACCCTGATATAAGCTGATATAAATGTTTTATTTGATTTTTTTTGTTACAGTCACATTAAAGTCTAAGCAATGCGCGCTTGAAAGGCAACGCTTCGGTGGTCTAGCCATAAGACTTGCTAGACCTATTAACATTTCCCTTAACAGAAACAGTAGGATGTGCATAACATTGATTAAAAAAATCTCCGCACTACCTCTCTATGAATAAATAACTAAATAACTTACAGCTGTTAAGAAATTGCTTTTTGTAGTGCGCGTTTATCATCATTTTTAATTATTAACCATCTGCATGGAAAATTCAAGTTTAATTTGTAAGACATCAACCGACTTACAGGTTTAAAACTTTGATGCCCATGTCTACGTACATCTCCGGAAAGAAGAACAAAACCCGAAAACAATCAGTCAAGGTTCTTGATTTCCAGATTGTGGGTTATTGATGTTGTTGGCCTTTTCATTTTTTGTTTTATTCATTTTTATTTTTTGCTTGTTACCGCGGAAACGAATAAAATATTTATTACTAAAACTCAAATTGTAAAGTAAATTAATAAGTGTTGGTACAAACATAATTTTCTTAAGACATTATTTAATTTTCGGAAGGTTTTTGTAAAGTGGTACACAGAGAACAAGGAAAGCATGATTCTTCTATCCTGTTGTAAAAAAGGCTTCTTCAGTTACTGAGAGACTAAATTAGGTCTAAACACTTTGAAAGCAGTCAGCCATTGGAGCTTCTCTACGAAAAAAATAGAGCCGCTCATGTAGCTCTGACAACCAATCAGAGTATCCTTGTTTATTTAACTAAGCCAGCCGTTATCCATAGTAATGATTTCAGGTGTAATTTCATTCTCATGTAAGCGTGTAGGATAGATTGAATTGTTGTAGATGAGAATGAACTGGTTACTACTTTGTTAGACAAATGCAAGTTAGGTAAGAAGCTCATTTCAGCTCGATTGTTTCTGTTTTCGTTAACATACTAGTTGTATATTATGGCTTTTTTTAAAGTAAATACTGTAAAAGACTATTTTGTTTTTAAATTCGTCACCGTTCCTTGTTTCGTTCTATTTGTAGCGATTGTTGTCACCATGTTTCTATCTATTTATATTCCATTCATACTGATATTCTTGAGGACTTCTCTACTCTTATCTGCACCAGATTCCTGTGGTAACTTGTTTGAAAGTTTTTCAGGTACGTCTTTGATCATCATGTCTTGATCATGACTTGCAAACTTGTGACGTGCAGTGCACTTAAGACTCTTTCAGAATCCTAGGCTCACCTGTGTCAACTGTTTCAAAGGCATGGAATTTTTTTCTACATCTTTGAGATTGAAACATTTTAAGCAATGCCAATGAATTTTAGCTTTTTCGTGAGAGTTTGGCTCGAGTGCGCATCGTAGGCTCAACGAAGTGTAATTTTTTTTCAGCCCCATAAATCTATTTTTTGTTTGTTACTGTTCTCAACTATTTTCGATTTTTTTCTGTGTAAGCACTGAACCCTGTTTTGAAATAGAATGGCAGATTTTGTCTATCAATAAACGGCTAAAGGGATTTAAAATAATCATGAACGATGTCATTTTCCATTTTTTTTTCTTTCTTTTGATATATAGCATTGAAGCAGCTTACTCAGTAGAGTTTTTAAAGCTGTAATTTACATGAAAGTTTTTCATGCACCTGAATTTACGGGTGGTCGCATTACCGTGGTTGAAAAGAAATTTTTAAAGTGCTGTGATAGCAACGCGCATGCGCAAAACACAAACCGTGCAAGTGTGTGAGAGAGACAATTTATCGTTTAGTAACGTTAATAAATAGAAAATCTTTCTTATGGCTTTAAGGGGACAGTTTGGGTGTATTTTGGGGGAATTTTATTGTTTTGGGAAAGAAATGAATTAGGGTAGAAAAGGTGGTATAAGCATAAACGTAAGGTTAGTCCGCTAATGGTATCAGGGTGGACTATATATCAGGTATTTGTCTACTAATTTTTTACTTCATATTTAATTTTCAACAACCCTCAAATGCAATACTTCATATTTTACAAATTTCTCTATTCCTCCCCCCCCCCCCCCCCCACCATTTTTCTGCATTAAATACATTCGAAAAATCATCCAAAAATCATATTTCTGGGAAAATTATTGAACCAAGGACTGCAAACTAATCGAGTCATTTTTCGATTGAATGAAATCTTGGCTAGATATTTAAGAAAAGGGGCAGAAATAGGCGAAAAAATGCTTTTAACCAGACTCCCCCTTAAGATTTGTGATTATTTTTCAAGAAATTGGATGTCAAATTTGGACAAAGGTCGTTTTCCATACTGAAAATACTGTAAAAAGCCTGAATTTCAATGTTAAAAGTCTTCACCTAATCATTTATTTTCCTTAAAATTTAGCTGAAATGATAGATTAATCCTTTAACTTAAAGAATCCGCTCTATAATGTTAAAGCAGTCATCTTTTTAACAAACGAAATGACGATTTTCGTCACTCTGCTGCGCTAAAATCGTCCGTTTTCTCTATTATTATGCCGCTTTCTTGGCCCATTCATGCCTGACTAGTCCGCCTCGCAAATCATTTTGTTACTGTATATTGAAGTGGTCGTCTGTCCCCCAAATCGACGCTTGGGGACTGTCAATCGGTGATCAGTTCACAGGTGTATGCTGTCGTTGTTTCAGCGTAGTTTCTACATTTCAAGGAGCTGTCATAACGTATATTTGGGCGTTTCTAACATGTCAACATAGTCTTTGTTCTTTCAGTTCTGCTAAAATGTGTTAGTATGTGCACATAAAAACTTGCCCCGATGTTGTATTTCATACTCGACTTTTATTCAGAAAAATTCTGAAAACAATTTGAATTTATGGGCCTGCCTTAAGTCAACTACGCATGTTCATGCTGTTCTAGAGTACTATTATAGGTTTGTAGCCAAATTAAGGAGAAGGTTCATGGATTTAGACCTGGCCATTCCAAAGAAAGCCCGAGTCATCAATGGTTTGAAAGTCAGTGTGTTGAAGGTGACCATTTCAATGGGTAACTCTCACTGAGAAATCCACTCAGCCATTCGGAGGCTGGAATTCTCTGGACATAAGAATATGTTGCTACAATGAATTTTACGGCGAAGGACGTCTATAACATGGGCTTTTAATTCTCCGACTTTATTTTGGTAGATTTTGCCTTGACTGGTCACACTTTTGACACAAGTCAGGTAGGTGATAATACAGAGTGCGCTGTCAAATGTATGGCAAATGACACATGTCAATCATACAACTTTGAAACCAGTGGAGGCATGAGCAATCAACGATGCGAGCTGAATAACCAATCGCGAATTTCAAGACCGCGAAGTTTGGAAAAGAAGCTGGGATTTGACTACTATGGTTCAGTTCCGGTAGGCTTAAGAACCTTTTATGTGTTTCATTACTCAATTTCCGATTTGTAATGACAATCAAACGTTGCGATCTCAACGATACATAAACTGGTTTACTTAAGTAACCTCACCAGCTTCCTGGTCCTTAGCTTATGCCCACATCATCCCCAATCCCCTATTTTTTCGTGGGATCGTTTAGATAAACCGCGTCTTACCGTCACGGCTATCTTGATTTTCAAATGTACCTAGGGGACGGGTGTCGTGGATTATAGCTCGAGGGGGGTGGGGGCGAGAAAAATGATTTTTTAATTATTTTTCTCGCTTCCTCCCAAACCGCCCCCGCCCCCTAAGTAGTTTTGACACTCATGCAAGATGGCAGCCGGTAACGCAAAGCTCTCGATCTCGATGATCTTACAGAAAAATAGAGGACTGTGAACAGTCTACACATCATAGGACCATTCGAACA
>NC_133206.1:9983055-9994555 GCF_958299795.1 Porites lutea
AAGTTAAAAAATCATTGCATTTTTATAATAAATGCCATAAGAACGCAACAACAAATAAACCTATCCTGCTTACAAGGTCGTTCCAGAAAAGACGGAGGACCATATGATCATAACACCGACTTTCTTCTCCAAAAATTGTGAAAATTTTGCGTCTTGCGGCATGAGCTGTGGATCATGCAAGACGTCATCCGTCAAATGATGGAAAGCTCGAGTCACTGCGATCTCATTCCCAGGGTTCTCGCGGTGAAGCCGCCGGAAAGTTTCTAATTTTCATGAATCAAGAGTAGGAGAGCAATGTAAAGTGGCAACAACGCCTGAACAAATTCCAACCACTTGTGCTTTTCGTCGTCAAGCCACGGCTAAACGATCAAACATGTTCGTCCAACATGGCTTTGGAAGACAACCTCGTCCCCAGGGCGCTTTTCCCTGCGCTTTACCGATTTAACCGAACAAATTCAAATTCAAATTCAACGCCTGAACAAATTCCAGACACTCGTGCTTTCCGTCGTCAAGTCAAGGCTAAACGATCAAACATGTTCGTCCAACATCACTTTGGAAGAGTGCGCTTTACCGTTTAACCGTTGCCTTCTCCTCAGACGCTTAGTTTTTCGCACAGAGGCGAGCGCGAAACGCGAGTGACACGTGATGATGACTGGTGACGAAACGCAAGGGAACATGGGAAGGACAAAAATGAGAGACGAAGTCCGTTTTCTCCTTTCCGCCTTTCTTTCCTACCTTTGCGTATCTCCACAGAGATATGTCGGGGTAGAATTACTTTCGACATTTGATCTAGATCAATTACATTTTCATTCAACATTTTACATCACAAACAAATGTTGGATCCTTTAGCCACCTCCTGCTGTCTTACATGACACTGATACGATGTTTGATCATGTAGTCGGGAAAAAATAATAGAAAGAAATAATTTTGATGTCACGTCATGATCCAAAATAGCAGTTCGCAGAATTTTTTTCGTGTTAAGGAGTGACTTCGTTTCATTCAGTAAAATGAATAACATAGTTATTCGAGGAGACTGCTTATGAAAAGCGGCAAACATCAAAATAAAAACAACAATGCTGTAGTTGATGTTTTTGTGTTGTTGTTTTTTTTTCTGGATTTCCCTGACGGTGCACAATCCTTTGTTTGTTTGGTTGTTTTATAAACTGTCACGAAAAATATAAGATAGGACTGAAATAAAACGTTGTGCACAGTTAGAGGGGTTATGTAAAGACGATATTGCTGTTTAATAGTTATATTAGTGGAATGGTTATGAAACCCGTTTGACTCCTTTGTTATGCGTTTTTGGTAGCTTTTTTGGACCCGACAGTGCACAACTTTCAATCGCATTTCTATCATTTTGAACTTATTGACCAATAGAAACATCGCATTAATTTATTTAGTTACAATAATGCAATTTGTGAACAAAAGGATTGTGCACGGTCAGGGAGCTTCCAACATAAACTACAGCACCGTTGTTTTACATCTTTGATGTTTGCCGGCTTTCATAACCAGCCTCCTCTACTAACTATGGTGGTTTGAAGTCAACACAACAACATATAACAGAGCAGTCAACCGGGAGTCATAACCATTCCACTCTATTAACTGATGCCTTTAACGCACAAAAATCTTCCAAAAGGTTTCATTAGGTGGTAGATATGATGAACTCGGTTTATAGTCATCACATTCCCATCTGTCAAAAGTGACCCAATGATATGCAAGTACAGTAAATGCAGGGTGATCATACAATTCACTCATGCCTTCATGCCCCCATTTACCCACAATGTAATGGCCGTTCTCATTCCCCCAGTCGGCACATCGGTTTGCAAGCTTTGAATTGTCATCCCACAGTTTAATGTACGATCCACAGGAGTCTGGCATGGTGTTTGTTTGCCCTGTAAAGTACTGAACAACAGCTTCACCAGTGCTGTTTCCGGTCGTGACTATATGAAATGTTGATCCACCTGGCTTTCTGCAGTGGAACCGCATTTGAGTGAAGGGCATGAGGGTTTTCAGGTCATTCAGGGCGCTGTTCTTTAGAACTAAATTGTTGCTTTTGTAGCTGTCCACTTTGCGGTATGACGTCTCGAGTAACAACTGAGGGAGGTCATCCTGGTCCTTAATCTGCTTAATCACGATGTTGAGAACAAGAAGCCAACCTCCTGAAATTTTTATTAAACAGTAAATAAGTATGGGGACTGGATGAAGAGGCAGGAGAGAATATCTGGACAGGAAAGGACATGGTAGGGAGAAGAGAGGATAAAGCTACATTCCCGGTCATTATTGTTGACACGCTTGCTAATTGTTCGTCCCCTTCCCCTTCAATGTTGATTTCGAAGACGTTTATGCCCAAGAAAACGCGTGAAAACAACATTGCGGGAAGGGGAGGGAAGTAGTACGTGTATTCCTGAAAGACTAAGTAGATGTTATGTTTTCCGGAAGTGTTTTAACAAATTATGACCGGGATTGCAGTCTCCTAGGCAGCCGTTCGTTTTTGAGTTGTTAAACAACGCTCCTCACAGTGTTTCCTGACAGGGAAACGTTGACTGCAATAGGTGCCCGAGAAAACCGTATTTCCTCGGATAGTAGCCGGGGGCGATTATTTTATTTTCGCATCAAAAGGGGGCGATTATTCGTAAAAAGGCGATTATACGAGGGAGGCGATTATTTCGAGTCAAATATTGCTTACTGGAAGTCGTGCCTTAAATATTTTGTTTAATTATGCCATTAAATCAAAAAATTATCACACCAAATAAACTGAACATTTTTTGATGACTTGATCAGATTCCACTTCAACTTGACAGGCAGGGGATAGAAGAACGAGAAGATGGCGAGAGGGGTGGGGGGGGGGTTATTATTCGAGGGAGGCGATTAATCGAGGGACAAAGGAAATACGGTCTCCCTCTTCCCCCTTCATTACTGCCACATGCCTGTCACCTAGGCTAGAAAGCAAAAGAGTCCTTGAGAGCTTCCTGCCTTCGATTTATGCTTAAAACGTATATGCACTAATTTGAATAACAACGTTATGAAATTCTTTCGTATTTCTTTGGCTTGAAAAAATATTAATAGCCCGAAATGCAGTAGGGGGTCTCTACCCGCTAACCCGTGGTGGTCGAGGAGGATGGAGAAGTAAGACATTTCAGACTAAAATATTTATAATAACACTCAAAACTGACTGAAACTTAACGTTAAGTTAGGCAATTTTTACCATCAACGCCAAGTTGTACGGAATCCCTGGCAAGCCGTGTCATTAAAAATTTATTTTGATGTTAAGTGAATATTCTATTCTGGTTTGATGATGAATTTAATACAGGTCTATGTTATCTGGAGGTTTCGGGGTATCATAACGCATAAGGGCAATTTCTTTCTCCAGCTGAAAATACTTTAGTCGTGTCACATCGAACAGACATGTTTGTGGTGACGAAATTTCCTCGACTTAATAACAACGCAGTGGCGGATCCAGGGGAGGGGCCCGGGGTACCCGGCTTCCCCCACCCCCCCCCCCCCCTTACTTTTAGACGAAAATGATACCCGATGGGCCCAAAAAAAATTTTTTTTTTTGAGACTGGGCCCCCTCCTTGTGTCAGGATCTGGATGACCGGGCTCCCAGTCATCCATCTTATAGCATGATCTGAGGGTGTAAGTCCTTTCAGTGATAACTATAGAACACTAATACTCACCACCTGCTCTGGTCATGTCACAAAAGACTTTTAAAGGATTTCCATTTTTCTCAGGGTCAATCCAGTATTCTCCGTCACCTCGTGCGTCGCCAGAGTCATAGATGTCTTTGCAGGAATGACCAGGATACGAGGAATACCAGCCTTTTCCAACTGTAGGTTGAAAAAATGGACAATAATGCACCATATCTGCTGCTTTCTTGTACGTGAAAAATTACAATTAGTACGATTTGACGAACTTTTCATATCATCCAATCTAATCCCTTCAGGTAATTTAAGTACATGGCGAGGAGATGGGCGTTTGAATCAGCTGAGTCCGACATTTTTAATTTGGGTCAACCCATGAATTGAGATCGAGTGGCTCACTTGGTAATTCTGACCGTGGAGCAACTTCGTTTGCGTCGAACTTATCATCAGTACCGAACCTAATACACAAATTGCTATAATTTATTTTCACTGGTGAGATGATTGTAAACCATTGTACATCGTGAAAATGAATTTAGTCCGACATCTTAAAAGTTTGATGTCTGAATCAACGGTCAAATTTGTATCATTTGGGTCGGGCACTAGCTGCGATTAAAGACGTTGACGTTGCCTCTTTAATTCTTCCTCATCAATTTGAAAGGGGCCGGGGTAAAGAACGCACACTGTGAGGACTTATACCCAGGCGGTGTAGTCTATATTTCATTAATTTGTTCAGTTATCCAAACATATACAGCGATTTCGAGAAAGGTTATCGGGAAAAATGTGCGCACGACAATCCCGAAAGGTAATATGGGATATTATCAATACACATGACTTTGTAGCTGTCGAACCTATTTTTGTTGCTTTCCTAATTAGCACTGACAAATCTCTCGTACCATTCTTTCAAATTTCTTTGAAGAACAGTGAATTCAAAACCATTATCCTTAATACCTTTTGGGACTGTTGCGTGCTCAGTTTTTCCCACAACCTTTCTCAAAATAGGACTTGTGGCTAATTATTTGCCTTAGTAGAATCCATGGTAGAACTTTTAATTTATTTTTACATTTGATATGATAGGTGAACCCTGGGCTGCGAATAAGCTTATCCGGTCTGTTTTGATCACTAAGTTCACATTTGTTGCTGTCATGGTCATCATCAGAATGGCTGTTGCAGGACAGGCATTTTTCATTTCTGAGGCATCGTTGTGCGCAGATATATTCGTCAACAGCCAAAGTTTCAAATATGTGTCCAACGAGTTTAAAGCCTGAAAGTTCCAAACAGAACACATCTTATTTCCTTGGCTGTCTCATGATCACTGACTGTGATAAAATAAGAAATATGTATTATTATTCCCCATTGAATTCCCCTTACTTGCTGTCACCGAGGCACTTGTTGGAATACAGAAAAATAGTTCTAATCGTCAGAATAGTTATTTCGGCAATGCAAGGATAGAAGTAATCAGGATGCATTATGCCGAAGGCAGGGAAAGAAATTACAATACACTATGCAAAAACGGGGATATAATTAATAGTGTAGAAATAGTGCCAAGACATAGATTGAAGTAATGACACCGAGAAGGTCAACGGACTTACCTAGATAGAAGTAAAAATGTGTACACCGTAATTTTTAGGGAGTTATTATAACTCCAAAAATGGAGTAAAAATTTTAGGTACAGGGTAACCCCTTTTGGGGGGTTTCCTTTAACTCCTCATTTAACTCCGAATTTGGGGTCATTTTTACTCCTGAAAAAGAGTTCTTATTACTCCCAGTCTGGAGTTAAAATGACTCCGAAATTGGGTTATTTTTACTCCTTACATGGGTTGTTTTTACTCCTTTTGGAGTTAATTTAACGCTGAAAGTGGAGTAAAAAGTTTAGGTACAGGATAACTCCTTTTTGGGGTTATTTTAACTCCCCCCCCCCCAAAAAAAAGGGACTGTAAGGAGTTAAATTAACGCCCCACTACAGGAGTTATTATAACTCCTTGAAAATTACTGCGTACATATGCCAAGACATATTTCTCATACGTTTCTCAAACGTTGGGATTGCGCTAATCAATCATCTCTTCTTCTATCAATTACCGTTAATTCATTCCTTACCTTCTAGAGTTTTGAAAATCCTTGCTTTGTGCAGGTGAGCATCTAATGTCTTTGCTTTGTCCAAGTTTGCGAAAAACAGCATTGTCATCAAGAGGGACAAAAATGATGCCGGAAAAGGAGTGTTTGAAATAAACAACACTAACGCCTTCTTAGTCATCTGGAAATAACGCTACAAAATGGGTTAGATAAATTTCTATATGCTCACCTGTTTTAACTCTCTTCTTGCTTTGTGGAATGGCTTGCAAGACAGAAAAAGCGGGAGAGACTGAGAGGGAGAGAGAGATAGTAGATGTTTAAGGAGATATTCACTAGTTTTTCTTATCCTCTTAAAAATTCATGATTATAAAACAAAAAAAGAATCGCTAACGTGCAGCTACTGAGTTGGGCAGCTGTTCCTTATCATCACGATATTTCATTAACTTTTGTTGCATCCTCTCCTACAAATATTGCATGCATGGTGGGGTGTAATATAAACACGAAGAAGAGTGTTTCATTTGATGACAAACATCGCCCAGGCCTGGCAAGCCATGCCTACTAAGAGGGACAGGAGGCTTTGGGACAAAAACGGTTTCAGGCTCTTCCTTTCGCTCCCTGTCTCTTCTTAATCCTCGTCCTTTGCCCGTGGTTTGTCCTTTCTTTCTTTTCCCGTCTCTCGACTATCAACTGACAGATTGCAGCCTACGCGCGTTCCTACTGAGTGGCACTATCTAAGGGACGGACCATTAGAAAAGTTATGGGGGGGGGGGGGAGGGGAATTTTCGAGTCGCAGGAATTTTTTTTCGTTATCAAATTCCTTGTATGAATTTTTTTCAGGCCCTTGCATGAATATTTCTTAGGGTTAATTGGCGTGCAATAATTTTTTTAAATTAAATTTTCCCTTGCGCGAATTGTTTTTTTGTACTTCGACCGCCCCCCCCCCCCCCCCATAAGTTTTCTAATGGTTCGTCCCTAAAGCTTGATTAGTTCTCTTGACAAACAAAAAGTGTCAGAAATTTAAACCCAATTTTAAAGTTTTTGGGAACACTATACAAACCTTTGTCCATGGTAGCAATTATTAATGAGTTTTACAAAAGCAGGTCATTGACCTTAAGAAAAAGCGTACAGTTAACGCTGATGTTGATGTTTTCTTTATTGAAAAGCACGGTTGTGGTTTAAGTTGGAAGGAAATTTTACCAAAATGGCAACGGTTTTCCTGAAATTTCTTGCCTTACGTTGATCGTGATAAGTATATCTTTATCCGCCCCACTGTTCAAACTAATTTAAGTTAGCACTAATTTCAAGCTCTTTTTAGTCTGAGCATGAGGCCGGGAATTATGCCAAAAGTCTCAGGTGTTTCTTGATTATAATTGTTTGACATTTATTAGCATTACCTTTCGAAAGAAAAACAAAGGTTATAGGCAAATAGGGGAAACCCAACCCTGATAATGACCGATTGTCTCAAATATTTCATTTCCAACCAAGAACCCCTCTTGAGAACCTGGCAACAGAATTGTCTAGATGTTTTTTTTATTTTGAGATATTTCACAGCAAAGCAGAAGGTAAATTCATTGTTTTTCTCGATTAGTCATGGTCTAGGGTTTTCCACAAGTTGCTGGGAAACTTTTTGGCAAGTTCTGGTACATTTTCGAGCAACTTTTTCCGAATTCGTTTCAACCAACTTTTTGCATTCTGAGCAATTTCTCTAGTTATCTTCTAATTCTGAGATATCGGAGCAGCTTTTAGTGCTTAAATTGGCCTTTCTTCCATATTTCACAATGTTTTAGTAGATAATTTATGAATTTCCTGTAAAAAAAAAGGAGCCAAATCCTTTCCCCTGGGGCAGATCATGGGCGCAACAACAGCAACAACAACATTTATTTAAACACGATAAAAATTACAGCGGAGCAGATGTGGTCGTGCATTTGAAAATTAAACACAGTTCACAAATGAATAAAAAGCTTGAAAACTAATTAAAATTTAGAAAAAGAACTAACCTATTTGAAAAAATGTATCTATAAACTAAGCTATTCGGATGAAGTTCTGCGTTTAAGAGAGTTTTAAATAAGCTTTTGCTTGAGATTGCACGCGTATAATTGTCAAGAGAATTCCATAGAGATACGTCTTTGTAACAAGTGGACTTTCGAAGAACTTCAGTGCTTGGTTTTGGTAACAAATAGGTTAATTTCCTTCGCAAGTTATAGTTACCGCCAAATATAAGCCCTTGGGGGCTAGTGCTTGGGAAGTGCCCCAAAATTCAAAATAAATCAAAGCAAAAACTGTACAGTAACACATAAATTTTTGCATTTGCCAAAGAACTATTACGTGTGCCTAATAATTGCAGTCAAAAAGTGTCACGGTATGTTGCTGTTTGTCTTATTCTATCTTAACTCTCGCTTGGATTTCCTCGGCTTGCATGGCTGAGTTTTAGTAAGATCTACGTCCTCAAGGCGAATTTCAGTAAAAACTTTCTGCAAATTAGTGACATAAATTTCCTTGCAACTTAAAAAGTTAGCCCCTTTAATTTCGAGACTTAATTTTCCCTCCCATTATAAGCCTAGCCGATTTTGAAACGCAATTTTCCTTCCGTATATAAGCCCCTCTAAAAATAAGTCCCTCAGAAATGGCCTTCGAAAAATATAAGCCTCGGGGCTTTTTTTTCGAAATTTTACGGTAAGTTAACTTTCGCGCCGTTTTTGTTTTCAGAATGAACGTCTTTACGTGATTGCTAAAGTAGATAAGATACAAAGATTAAGAGCCTACACACTGTAGCCACTGTAAATCTCATCACAAAATCAATATCTGGTATAAATGGAACACAGATTAACGATAATGTCCAGGTCTGCTCTTAACAAGTCATTATGCACGGCTTTACAAGACCCATGCATTGTAGTACGGAAAAGTAAACTTGATAGCATCGACTGAAACCTGCTTTGTAAGCCCGCGACAATGAGCATTCCCATCACACCCATGTTTTCAGGTAAGATTTGGTCGCCAAATTTGTTTTAGGTCGATGCTATCCACTACATAGGCGGCCTTTTGAATTCGCTGTAACGGATTGGATGCTTCCATCCCAAGCCATGGATCACCGTTGTCCTCCATCAAACTTAGAAGGAAGTCGTTTTCTTTGGCTGATTTTATAACTGAAAGGGTGACTCCTAATTGCTTGCATTCTTCTTGGCCCTGCATGACTCATCGCCATCTTGCCTTTGTCGACGTAAAAGTAGCAAAGAGATTCAAATTCTTTCCAGCCCTCTGGACAACCTGAGCCGAGATACAAATGAGAGTTTAACTACTACGTAAAATTCCAAAATCAAGCAGCCCAAAGGGATCACTATTTCCACAATAATTCCATCGGACATTACGGGAAATTGTGCTGGAAAAACGGGCTCGCTGGCTCATTGTTCTTCTAGTTTTCGCATCTCTTTAACAATTGTTCCACGAGTGGATATGAGTTGGCTGGATGGATATGAGTATGGATATGAGGCTGTGTGGATATGAGTTGTCTGGATATGAGATGGCTGTAATCATCTCATATCCAACAAGCGCGAGTAGTTTTTACGATATCCCCCAAATGGAGTGCTTGCTCGCAGGCTAAACAACGGTCGATCTTTCAATGCTGGTTTAGTGATGACCTTCAAGAAAACCATAAATTAACCCGTAAAATAATCCTTATGAAGCTGATTTGAAACACCACTGAAACTGAATCGCTTCCCTGCGAATTTTTGTCTCCCTTTTATAATGTAAAATTCGTTAGTTTGAGTTTTCCAGTCTATTTCGTCTCACTGGTTCTCTGCAGAACCACTGCGAGCGACCGTTTGCTTTTCTATCGAACTTGACTTCACTTTCTCTTGATTCGCCGGAAAAAATTAGTGAAATAGGCCTTTTGCAATAGTTAGTGACATAATCAACTTTCTGTAAACGTGAGAATAGTTCGCTTTTGGAAAATTTTGTTAGCATGAACTAAAAGAGCATAAAAAAGTCAAGTAATTTGTGAATTTTCAGCCATATATCTCAAAAATTGCGACTGCAACGGCCGCCGAAAATTGCCTGTTATGAATAAAAAGGAAAGGAGCCCCATAATGCATAAGGAAATATTTTACGACAATTTGTTTTTTTTTTTAATTTTACAAGGGTTTGTATGGAAAGCCACTTAAGCGTAACTGGGTGGTAAGAGTTGTGTTTCCAATAGGAAATCCGTCTGATTTTCGGCAACCGTTGCGGTCTTTGACTGTTAACAATTTTTTCAAAAAGTGAACTGTTCTTGTTTACAGAAAGTTGATCACATGATCACCTACTGCTAAAGTTAAGATCCAATAAATAAATAAATAAATAAAAAGGATAGATAAAAGATAAAGTCGATAAAGATAAAATCCGCTCAAACGATTCTCCTTGGCGGGGGAGACTGTAGGCTCGATTTCCGCCGCTGTTGGAGGGAGGAGCGCGGGCTCATTTCCCGAACAGCGGCTGGAAAAAGGAGAGTAGGTACTTCAAATACGATTCCTGTAGTGTACCGAGATATAGATTCCTACAGTTCTGTACCGCTTTTAGGTTTGTCGTACTTGTGCGTCTTTGGCTGCTTGAGTGTCTTTGCCAACTTTGGTTGCTTGGCGTGCTTGAGGTACAAGAGACTGTGATAGGAAAAATCGACCATGGCGGCCGCCTAGAGTTAAAACCAAGTTGATGGTGAATGGATCTTTGTGATCCTGTTAGCATCGTTTTGGTAACAGCTGGGAGTAGAGGACAGAGCCTTTTATTTAGATATCCTTTTACAGCGCCATGCCGTACAGAACAGAAGGAGAAAGGTAATTTGCACGGCATCTATCAGTGAGCGCGTCTAGAGCGCGTAGCCTGTGAACACTGACAGCCGCCCATTATGCAGATCTCAGAGGCTGGGGTGGTATAAACATCTTCCTAGATCTGCATAATTCTTCAGATCAGAATCAACCTCAGCCAATGATTGCCAAATATAATATTGTGCAATTGAATAAACTTGCTGAATTGTTGAGCTCCTGTGAAAAGTCCTTCTCTAAAATTAATAAAGTTTGCTGATTCATTCATTTTTAATTTGTTGTTAAAGTCGCTGGGTGAAAGAGTTTAAAAATACATTGCTTTGATTGCAATAAACTACATTAAGTACACCAAGCGTAAAGGAAACCAAAGTCATTAAGCCCGAAGCTCTATTTTAGTATTTAGGGGACTGCAATGCACTAGTAAGTGGAAAGCCCCACACCCCAATACCTGGGGAATTAGCGGGAGACTTGGCGATTTTAGATTGTCACTTGTGCCATGGTATGCAGGGTTTTCAACTGTATTTGACACAAGAGTCAGTGCCTGATTGGGGACATTTAGCATTGTTTAGCTGGGGATTTGTCTTCAACGCCATCTTGAAATAGGCATAGAACAGGAACAGAAGCATAAATCACTCTACTTGCACTGCTAACCTTACTTCTGAAGGAAGTGACTGGAATATTCTTCTAAGTGGGCATATAAACTGGAGAGCTAATGAACATGTAACCATAATTGCTTGGAGACATGAAGTTAGCTCAAGGTAGAATATTATTCAATTGTACAGCATTGTTGATTTAACTATTTGCAAAAGTTCAACTCAAGAAAAAGAAGTACTGTGTTGCCCTGGGGACGGGAAGAAAAGTGACGTTTTGATGCTCAGAATTGCTCTTTATAGCAGGGAATTTGTTACGTTTAGAAGGCAGGCCAAGTCTAATGCCCCGCTATTCCTCTGGGATGGGGTGAGGGGCTTTCTATGAACTAGTGTATAAAGTGACACA
>NC_133206.1:9994755-10059755 GCF_958299795.1 Porites lutea
ATGAAGCTATCTTCAGGACTCTTGTTTTTAACTCACAAAAAACTAAGTTGCAATGCTAGAGATGCTTGTGATTTCAGAGATATTATAGAAGGCTAGTGCTGATCTTTTTCATTTTTTATTTGTATTTCAACTTCTGCTTTACAGTACCATTTGTTATTTTAGAGGAAGTGGATGTATTGTGTTGGCACCCATGTGTGTGTATTGTGTTCGCCATGTGCTTCAACAGACCGTTACTTCACTGAACTCACGTTTATTTTTCCTGAATCGTTTTCTTATGGTGCATTGTTGTCGATGTTTACACTATGGCGACTAGAAAGAGCAGCAGGAGCACAAAACCTCCGAAAAAACTACAAGATTTCGTCGCGGATGACCTGGCGGCAGAATCGGCAACACCTCAACAGATGAGCGAAGCAGTCAAACGCGAACTGAGTCAGGTTGAGTCTTTGATAAAAGACCTTACTCCAACCAGTTTTAAAACAGAACAACCCACTGTAAACGAAACAGCGATCGAAGATCTTCGAAACCGCAATTTACAGCTTGAACTGGATCTTACAAGCACCAAACTCGAGTTGTTGAAGCTACAGCGAGAGTCCAAGCAACCAAGTGCGCCCAAGATGGCCACGGCGACCGCAACAACAACACCTGATAGTCATTCTGTCGCAAAACCAACCTTGAAAAGTCTCCAGCAAGACCCAGTTGTTCAATCCGAGCTTAAATCTCTCATGGATTCCTTAGGAGACCCCATCTTACTGGGTTTAGCCGCAGAGGAACAAGACCCAGCACAACCGCTGTTAGAGCCCTCTACTTCGCGAGGTAAACGTCCTCTTCTTATCCCTGATTTCATTAGCTGCCTTCCCTTAGTACTACAGGAGGATAAGGAGACCGTGCTTGGAACCTCTGGTGATGCTAGAATTGTATTAAAAACCGCTCAAGACAAGAAACTGCCTCTTGACAAAATCTCATTCCCACAATGGTCAGCGGCTAACTTTCGTATTATGCATACTCTCATGTCAGATGGGTCTCTATCGTCCACCCAAGACATCCTTCATTACATTATGTACAGTTCAAAGATATCTGAGCTAGCCAAGTGTTACCCCTTACCGAAAGTGATGCAATATGATGATTTGTACCGCAGAATGCAGTTTTCGACAAACTGTAAATGGGGTACTGACAGCCAGTTCATCTCCCACCAAACACTCCACAGACCAGATCCAACTCCCACACCGCCGCGGCTATCTCCTCGCAAAACGCCCCGCCCAGTCCTAAACCCAGCAACAGGAAAGCAAGTTTGCTATGATTACCAACGGCGTGAAGGGTGCCGCTTTGCCTCTTCATGTAAATATGATCATGTTTGCATCAAACCTCAGTGCTTGGGAACCCACCCCCAATGGCAGCACCAGTCTGCTACTGCTCAAGACCCCCAATACTGAACCCACACTCAACTGCAGAGCTCCCTCCAAATAGTATTTTGACTACGGAACTAGCAGGAGATGTCTCGACCACATTGTTAAACGCAGGGACTAATCCCGTCTTAAGGACACCACTTCCCGCAGAGTGTGGGGAAAGTTTACCCATTCATGCAGGGCCCTTTTCAGAATTTAAGCAGCAGCCCCAAGCAGCCCAGGTCTCCACAGACTTAGTTTTTGAGACCTGGGCAACAGAGCTAACCAATGACCCGGACTCGGAATTTGTCTTGGATGGTGTTAAAAATGGATTTCAGCTCCTCTCGCCTGATTTAATGGTTTCACATGCTTTTACACAAAACAATAAGTCTGCTCTGCGACCTGGAGCTAAAGATCAAATTGAAGCGCAATTAATCAAAGGTCTCCGAGAAGACCACTTTGCTATCGCAGTCAAGACCAACATGCCAATTATCATTAATGCCCTTGGAGCCGTACCAAAAAAGGACTCCAATGAATTACGAATGATCATGGATTGTAGCCGACCCTTAACGATGAATGCTAACTCATATATGGATTTAGAACACTACAAGTATGTTACCGTTGATGATGCAGCAAATCTCTGTCAACCTGGTTGTTGGTTGGCAAAAGTTGACTTAAAACATGCCTACAGAAGCGTTGGAACACACCCCGATAGCTGGCGAGTTACAGGAATGTCGTGGCGCTTCAACGACTCAAAACACCCCATCTACCTCTATGATAAGCATCTACCATTTGGAGCCAGGGCCTCACCAATGGTTTTTCACCGCCTCACACAAGGGATCTGTCGTATGATGGCCCGGAGAGGGTATACTGTGCTGGCATATCTTGATGACTTCCTTATCATCGAACCAACCCAACTTCAGTGCAAAGTAGCTTTTGACACCCTGTTAAACTTACTAGAGTCTCTTGGCTTCACTATCAACTGGAGCAAAGTTGTCTACCCTACCCAGTGCCTGATTTTTCTTGGAGTTGAAATCGACACTGTTCAGTGTGAACTCCACCTCTCAGACGATCGTGTGTCAGAGTTGTTATCCCTTCTCAAGGAAACAAGCTATAAAAGCAAATGTACCAAGCTTCACCTCCAACGACTCCTTGGCAAGCTTAATTGGGCAGCACGTGTTGTTCGAGGGGGCCGCACATTTCTCAGACGGCTTATCACCTTGGCAAACTCGGTTAAACGTCCGCACCATCGCGTCTATCTTAACCTAAATGCGACAGCTGACCTCATGTGGTGGACCCGCCTCCTGCCTGCACACAACTGTAAAACTTTGTTCCCCTCAGCCATCCCTGAACTTCCTACAGCAGTGCTTACTGATGCCTCCCTGTCTGGTGGGGGGTGCCTATGGGCACCAGACTGGATGTACGTCAACTGGGCCTTGGACTACCCATCTCTATGCTCTCTCCATATCAATTACAAGGAGACATTTACCATTGTTTTAGCTGCACACCGTTGGGCACCTTTCTGGTCAGGTCATTGAGTAGTCGTCAAAACAGACAGTCAGGTGGCTGCAGCCATTCTGAACAAAGGCTCAACCTGTTGCCCGGTGATCATGGACTGGATTCGTTCTCTGTTTTGGCTTAAGGAGTATTACAACTTCAGTTTGTTCGTCAAGCACATTCCAGGAGCAACCAACACTCTAGCAGATAGTATTTCACGCCTTAATGATGTGCACTACTGGCCAACGTTCCAAGCATGGCTCTCCAAATCCTCTAGATCAAATGACTTCGAATCTCACATGTCGCCATTGTCTCTTGCTCTCCTTAGATCCAAGGGATCAGCAGCAACTTGACCGTGAAGTCACCAATTTCCGGCGTCAATCATATGCACCTACTACCAAGCCCACCTACATGAGTCAAATGCGTTCATACCTCTCCTTTTGTGTATACTACGGCTACCAACCTCTCCCAGCAGCAGCATTAACCCTTAATCGCTATGCAGCTTTTCTAGCAAGGTCACTCTCAGCATCCTCCATCCCAGCCTATTTAAATGCGATTCGCATTCTACACCTTGAACATGGTCTGTCTGACCCAACCAAAAACAATTTTCAATTGGCATCTACACTTCGAGGAATCAAGCGTGTAAAAGGTTTAACAGTGTCCCAAAAGAAGCCGATTACACCCCAGATCCTATTAGCCTTCAAGAGTCATTTACATTTGGACAGCCCTTTACATGCAACCTTCTGGGCAGTTTGCCTCGTAGCGTTCTTTGGCCTCCTTCGTAAGGCGAATTTGCTATGCAAAGGATCAACAAAGTTTGACCCATCCAAACACCTGCGTCGAGGAGATATCCTCTTCTTCAATGACTGGGCCATCATTATCAATCGATGGTCGAAGACCATCCAATTTAGTCAGCGCATTTTAACTGTTCCGTTACCTCGCATTGCTCCACATCCACTCTGCCCTTACACCGCTCTCAGACATGCCTTTGGCTTAGTACCAGCACCTTTATCGGGCCCAGCCTTTATCATCCCAGCATCCACGGAGGGGGGCCTGACTCCTCTGACTTATGGAAAGTTTGACTGCCTTCTAAAACTAGTCGCAGCCAAGACGAACTTGGACCCGTCTCAAGTTAGTGGACATAGTTTTCGCTCGGGCGGGGCCACTCTGGCTTTTCAAGCTCAAATCCCTGCAGAACTGATTAAGCGTTTAGGAGACTGGCAGTCAGATGCTTATAGGTCTTATATCCACATCCCAGTTAAAGACAGAATGCTAGCAGTTAAGCGTCTCGCTTCGTTTGTTTAGATTTTTCCCTTATGGAGACTTTTGTCTGGGGTTAGGTCGTGCCTCCCTTGGGCAAATGTTATTAAATGGAAGGGTTCACTTCGGAGCCCTTCCCTGTTTACCCCAGACTTGATTGTTGTAGTTTTATCTATTTACATTCGTAGAGAGTTAAGTCTAAAATAATTGCATTTATTTGTATTTAACTCTAGCCGAAGGGGAGGGAGGACTGGCACTAGTTTATTTCTTTGTCATGCGCTCTATGCAGTTCTTTCGCCATGTGCTTCAACAGACCGTTACTTCACTGCCCTCCCTTCCCCCCCCTTTTTTTTTTTTTCTTCTTTTTTGTTGTTTTCACGTTTTTCCATGTATTCCTGTTTTATACATTTGCTGTATCTTGACCGTCTCAGTTGGGCAAATGTTATTAAATGGAAGGGTTCACTTCGGAGCCCTTCCCTGTTTACCCCAGACTTGATTGTTGTAGTTTTATCTATTTACATTCGTAGAGAGTTAAGTCTAAAATAATTGCATTTATTTGTATTTAACTCTAGCCGAAGGGGAGGGAGGACTGGCACTAGTTTATTTCTTTGTCATGCGCTCTACGCAGTTCTTTCGCCATGTGCTTCAACAGACCGTTACTCCACTGCCCTCCCTTCCCCCCCTTTTTCTTTTTTTTTTTTTTTTTTTTCCTTCTTTTTTGTTGTTTTCACGTTTTTCCATGTATTCCTGTTTTATACATTTGCTGTATCTTGACCGTCTCAGTTGGGCAAATGTTATTAAATGGAAGGGTTCACTTCGGAGCCCTTCCCTGTTTACCCCAGACTTGATTGTTGTAGTTTTATCTATTTACATTCGTAGAGAGTTAAGTCTAAAATAATTGCATTTATTTGTATTTAACTCTAGCCGAAGGGGAGGGAGGACTGGCACTAGTTTATTTCTTTGTCATGCGCTCTACGCAGTTCTTTCGCCATGTGCTTCAACAGACCGTTACTCCACTGCCCTCCCTTCCCCCCCTTTTTCTTTTTTTTTTTTTTTTTTTCCTTCTTTTTTGTTGTTTTCACGTTTTTCCATGTATTCCTGTTTTATACATTTGCTGTATCTTGACCGTCTCAGTTGGGCAAATGTTATTAAATGGAAGGGTTCACTTCGGAGCCCTTCCCTGTTTACCCCAGACTTGATTGTTGTAGTTTTATCTATTTACATTCGTAGAGAGTTAATTTGTATTTCAACTTCTGCTTTACAGTACCATTTGTTATTTTAGAGGAAGTGGATGTATTGTGTTGGCACCCAGATCCCCTTGTTGGGTCAAGGAACACCCGGCTGTGGTTTTCAAGGACCACGAGTCAGGTGAAAGGTTTGGGAGGTTTGGCTCAGTCAGCACAGAGAGTTGTCGGGGGGGTGGGGGGGTGGGGGGAGGCATTTATTGGAGGGAGGCATATAATACAAACTTAATAGTGGGGGGCATTAATTAAACAAAAGACATTTAATTGAGAGAGTGGGTCTATTAGATAATTTACAGTACATAGTTTCTGGGAAATAGCACATAAACCAAGGAGAAATGATTGCAACAGTGTTTCTTTACTTAAGTCGAAAGCAACTGCAGCAGTTTGTCCCTTTCCAAAATTACTATATTTTCAAGAGGACATTCTTGCTCAGAGGCCTTCAACTAAGCTTAAGTTAGAATATTTATCTTGTAGAAATCCCTAAGAATCGCTTTGCACTGGCAAAGAAAGAGGAGAACACAGATACAAGGTATGTAGTGAGGTTTGTCATTGCCATTTTGATTATAATAATGGTGATAAAATTGAACTGAGTGGTCAGAGTGATAAGAATCATACTCATGATTTCTAAAATGGAAGGAGCATGCAGTGTGAGTTTAATTTGAAATCCCAGGTATGATTTCAGATTTCAAAGAAAGTTTGCAAGTTACAAAGTTCAATTACTACTTTCATTACCACTTGGTGTTTTTTCCTGGGGTCAATTTAATAAAACTTTTACAAGTGTAATTTACAAGTGTAGCCATTGTTTTAGAGTCTGAGAACAATAGCTACTCTTGTAAATTACACTGTCTTGTAGGAGTTTTATTTAATTGACCCCAATAGCCTAATATTTTTTAAAAAAGCAGAACCTTGAATGCTTTTATTGATTAACATCTCATTTTGTATGCAAAACTATGCAGTTTAGATTAACATGATGTAATTTAGAGTGAGAACAAAAATGTTCTGACTCAGTCATTAGAGCACATGAAACTTAAGGTCAGTACACACTAGTTAGACAAGTCGCGGCAACACATCGCGGTGACAAATCGCTTTGTGTGTACTGGAGAATTATTGTGAAAATCTTTGTCTCTTTAACAGAATTTTGTCGCAGCAGCATGTCGCAAAAAATCAAATCGTACAGAATTTGTGCGACTTGTTACGGCAACAGAATTCTGTTGCAGAGACAAAGATTTTCACAAACATTATCCAGTACACATCATGGGATTTGTCACTGATCTGTCACTGCAATGTGATCCTACAACTAGTTGCCCAACATGTACACACGGAGTGATCTGTTGCTGCAACTTGTCACCTAGTTTGTTCCGACCTTCAGGCCCTGGTTTTGTGAAAGATCGTTAAGTTTTACCCAGGATGAAGCAAAATTCAAAGCACGTTTTTCTCGTCTAAGAACATGCAAGTTGAGGTTACAAAGTACTGTTGATCCTTTACAACGAGACATGGAAATGATAACACAAAATGCCACCCTAAGCAATGTATAGGAATGTAAAGTACAAAAACGAAACAAAATTTTAATCCTGGATTAACGCTATTCGGCGTTTCAGGAACCGGGCCCAGACCTTTAGATCTTTTTATTGTGCAGTCTGTTTACAAATAAATCATGTTGCTGAGAGCCAATCAGGATGCAAGGATCACCACTTATTTCAAAATGGATGCAATTAATTAACCAGATATGTAATCTTTCTTTTTTGTTGTCTGAATTTATGCATAGTTTTGGGAGGGTTTATTATTACCGGTAGTTTGTTTCCTCATTTCCTTTAGACAAATTTTGTCGAATGATCTTTTGTTTCATTTTTTTTCAGAAATTTCTCCGGAATAAAAGATGGTCACCTTGTTGGGTATGAGAAGATTTTGGTTTGGTTTCTTTGTTTGTATATTTTTACCTGCACCTGATAACCATTTTGTTGCAGTTATTGTTGTATTTTACGGCAAGGCTGTCATGGTTCTCTTCTTTGATGAATTTTTTATTGACTGGTTCACCAGGAAACGTTTTCTTAGAATCCCAACTTTCTCTTGCTGTTTATAGCTTCTCTGATAGCACGCTGGCAAACATTTTATCACCCCAGTCTGATGCATGTGGTACCAAATTTGAGTTAAAGGTAGAGGAAGTTTTGTTTGTTGGCCATCCAATGTTGGCTTACAAAAGACAAGATCGGGAATTTAAGGTAGGAGACAACCAGGTGATGTTGCTAGTATTACCAGGAATAAGAAAATTTTCATTACATTATGATGCTCATTTTTATAATGACCTGTTCTAGTCTATATAAATATTAAACTGAATTTTATACAACTTGTTTAGAGAAATGATGGCTCATGTAGGAAGGATGATGTGATGATGAAACTTTTCAATGTCGTTTTCGTTCTTCAGGTAAATGTCTATTTGTTTCAGTGCTGTGTTTAAAACAGTTAATCTGGGTGTAAAATTTTTTTTAGTATATTTGTTACAGGTGAAAATTATATTTAGGTTAAAAATTTTTTAACCTAGGTTGATTTTCAACTTCCTTTGTTTCCTAGCCCTAATTATTCATGTATTAGGTCTAGGAGATGAAGGAAAATGAAGATCAACCCTAAGGTTAAAAAATTTTAACCTGAACATAATTTTGTCCTATGACATGTTTATACAGTGGAACCCTCTATGAGCTTCAACTGTTAAGCGTTTCCTCAAACTGACACTGTGAACCAATGCATGACCGTAAAGTGAACCCCTTTACCTTTGGTCCCAGTAGTTTGAAGTTCATTATCACAAACCCTGGGTTTAATTTCAAGTTGGGTTCCTACTTCTTTTGTCAAAAGGCATTGTCTCTCTTTATTTTAACTTGTTATACATGAAATACACTGTATTATAATATTGTAGGGGAGAACAATTTATGAGAATCATATATTACTGGTGCTTCATAAAAGATCAGATCTGAATTCAAATTTCTTGTGTACCCTGGGTTATCTTAACGCACTTTTGAATGAACAGGCCCAGGAGATTTGGCCAAAAAACCCTCTTTGAAGTTAGTTGTCTAAGTTGAGCCTTTTCTGGTCAGCCAAAAGAAAGAGAAAACACACAAAACATTGTTTACAAGTTGAGCACTATACTGTGTTTTGTTTGTGATTCCAAATTATGGCTTTCTAATTCAGGGAATCAACACATCCGTTTCTTTTTTCTCAGCAAGGTTATTTCAATCTGTTGTGTTCTGTAGGCAAGTGTTGAGCCATCTGTTGTCGACTGCTACCATGATCTAACCAAGAGAATTGCTATTGCCCTGAAACATGAGGAAATAAGGTAAAGTTAACTTTGAAATTTTATCTTCATTAGTTCATGATTAAATTTCAAAATATCA
Source organism: Porites lutea (assembly GCF_958299795.1). Taxonomy (NCBI): domain Eukaryota; kingdom Metazoa; phylum Cnidaria; class Anthozoa; order Scleractinia; family Poritidae; genus Porites; species Porites lutea. The sequence continues at coordinate 10,003,522 of NC_133206.1, forward strand.
TAATAATTTAACACCTTAAGAGCAATGTGGCTGAATGAAAATTAGAGGAATGAGCAAACATGTTTCATGACAAACACGGTTATGTATAATAAGTATTTTCTATTAAATGTTGGATAAATGCATTTGTGGAAGGCTTTTTAAAAGAAATCCTATCATGCAGAATAATCTTTTTTAATAATGACCCTGTTATTATGCCATATTTAATCAAAGTTCACCAAAATTGTGCTCAACAATATTTTTTAGGTGCAGATACCTAAGCTCAGAAAGGGAAGCAATGCTTTCAGTACATGATGAAATGTCTACTATGCCGGAAGGTATTAATAATAATAATTATATAATATTATTTTTGCAAACCATGTCTGTCACATTCAGTAACATTCTCTGTTTATATTTTAAAGATTGGTGGTAAGATTTGTCTTTAAAATAACTGAAATAACTATGCATTTTTTTTTGGCAACAGATTGTGCAGAAACACCATTTCAACACATTCTTCCTAGGAGTAAGCTCGCAAGGGACTTGAAAGATGTCTTCAAAAGGTTTGCTCACTTGTTCATGTTATTGCATGTATTGTATGTATTTTGGTTTTGTGATTGGCAGATGTCAGTTCGTATTATTTTTGTTAGTGGCCATTCACTGTTGTATCTTTCTGAGTAGAGATCCTGGAAAGACGATTTGGGCCCATTTGCGGATTTGTTTCCTAACAGTTGGCGTCTTTGCTGTTAGCTGCAAATAAAAGTTGGTCATTGGACAATGTGTGGCTGAAATCTGCCCATACCTGACAAAATCATACCTCTTTTTGTAGCTGAAGATTTGCATGGTAATAAAAGGAATAATTAAATATCAACATATGTATATCCAACCACATTTATGGTTTTTTGGACTGAGATATGGTGATTTGATTGGACAGTCATGCCCCTTCTACAAAGAAAAATTATTTGTAGGCCTGTTTGCTGAAGTGTTTTTCCTTCAGAAATTGCATTAATGAATAATATTATAGAAGTGTATCAAAGTATGAACAGCACAGAATCTGACAGTTTGATACACTGTCATTTTGTCAACTGCTAGTTTCTATTTTGTGTGCTCCACAGCTTGTGTGCTACAGGATCAGTAAGGCTAAAAATTAATGGATGGGTTAATGTTAGTTTCTGTCTTCCTCACAAAGTCCACAACTTAAACATGGGAACAATTCACATTAAAGTAAGTCCATATAGATGTTGAAAGAACTTTCTGTGTTTTCGTTTTTCTAACTTACATTAATGACATAGTAAAATAAGGGTATTTCATGAACACAATTACCAAGAAATCTTCTTCTTCTTCATATATTTATTTGTCCTTCTTCAGTGTTATTTTGTTACATTAGTGTAGGGGCTAAACAGTATGTAACTTCAGAAACAAATACCGGTATTCCATAGTGAACAATTAAAAGGTTAGAACTTCCAGGTGCTTGCATAGGCTGATTGTCTAGGTATGACGTGAAGGATGGAGTTGACCGGGATGAGTAGTTGACCTTGTGCCTTCCATGAAAATATTTTTTAAAATTGCAGTCAGAGTACAACTAATTTTACTTGAATATGAGAAGTACCTGCATCCAAGTCTGCTTTGGATCCTAACCATTTGACAATACCGGCACTCCTTTGCCAGCATTAATGAGAGATCTTATCTGAGTTATTAAAGGCTCAGGAAATCTGCTTCTTCTGAAGATAACATCATTTGCCGGCATTTGTCACCGTTGGACTAACTGCATTAGTGAATTAGCAAATGACAGTGCTCGCAAAAGCTAGCAGCACTCCAAAATTGATGGCAATCAAACTAATGTCAATGTATCCATGACCTTTTATAAAGTTCATCTCACTATCTCCTCATAGAATTAGGGAAAAAAGGATCTAAAATGGAATTTCCTTAGGTGGTGTATGGGGAGGGCTTCAATGTGACTTTGTCTTCCTTGCTGAAGTGCTAGGGTGGACAACGCCCAAAGCATCCTTTGTGGCTGATAAAGAAAATAGGTAGTATTAATAGAATAGTGAGTAACGATTAAGTGACAGCACATCCACAACATGGTTCTTTTTCTGTAATTCCTGATCAAATTGAATTTTGAGTTGTTGGTTTTTGAGGACAGGAGAAACCGCGCTATCCAGAGAAAAACCTCTGGGAGCAGGGCGCAAAACCTCCAATAAACCTATCCCACCCCACTTGTGTTCTAGCCTCCAGAACACAGAACCTTCAAACCTGGGCCACACTGATGGGAGGTAAGAGCTCTCATCACTGTGTCACCCTTGCTATCCTTTAAACTTATGAAATATGGTAGGATGGCAAAAATAATATTCACCATTTCACTAATAATACATTTATGTGTCTGTTTCAGCCTGAAGTCATACACACTTCATTGGCAGCCATCAGGTTTGAGTTAAAGCTTTTGTAGTTCTTATTCATAATTACCAGTTACATAGTTAATTGTACCATAGTTAGGTAACCACGGTAATACTAGAAGCCAGGGGAGACTCCATTAGTTTTAACATACTGTGACTAAAGAAAAGTGTGCACTGTTAATAGACTTTTCCCGATCCTGATGAACAAACAGTCGTGAAGCAGTGAACGGCGTTTTCTGGCAAATTCTCAAGGAATCATTAGGTTCATCAAAAATCACCTCTGCGAGATGATTCAAACTTGCCGACCGTATTTTTACAGAGCACAAAACTCCAGTAACAAAGATGCATTGAACCAAGGCTGCTTATTTCCCATTTGACCGTGGATTTATTTTTATTTTTCTTCTCAGGCCATATCATACACTGTTATTTTTAGTGGATGAGGGATATCTTGTGGCGTCCCTCCCAGGGGACTGTTCCCCGGCAGTCACCAGGCTTGTACGGATGGCTAGTCCATTGAAGAGGTATACAGCTAACGTGCAATTAAAATAGTCTCAAGAAAAGATTACTTATCTGAAAACTATAAGCAGTGTCTGTTTAATATGACGATATTAATAGCAATAGTGATAGTATATATTATAAGACGAGTCTATTAGATCACAAGTAATGACTAACCAAACTGAATATATTGTGCAAAGTCATCCTGCAGTACTCTGTGAATATTGTATTTTAGACTAATCGAACTTTAATTTGTGTTTTTCCTCCTCAACAGCTTTCAGACGCTATCGCAAGACACTGACATTCCCCTTTCTCAGGTCTGCAAAAGACAGTTGTCCTTAACTTAGACCTTCTCAGGGCTTTGTCACTCGTTTCTGAAGCCCTTAGTAGGTCTGAGTAGAGGAGGCCATTATTTTTAAATGTTCTTTTTTAGAATTGTTTTTTAATTAAAAACAAGACTTCCCTATGGTAAGTCATGTTTTCATGATTTGTTTAAACAAAATTAGTTAATCAGCCAATCAGGATTGCGAACTAAAAACAAAATCACCCATGACTTTTCCCGCATTTACTTTCCTGTTCAGAGGAAAATAAAGGACTCTTCGTTATCTATGATTTTATCACACTCATTTCATGTCATTTCATAACCACTTTAAAATCGCGTGTATCACTTCAATCAATGATGAGATATGAGCTGAGTGCGCGGAAAAGTCATTGTCGCGATTATTTCTGCCTCTGATTAGCTAACAAAGTGGCGTGTAGCTTTGCATTGGTTGTTTCTAGACCAATCAAAAACAGAGCATTTGATTTGGTTGCGTTCATGCGCAGTTTTCTCAGGGAAAGACGAAAATCACGCATGAAGTAGCTGGAAAAATTGGGAGCACCACGCAGATCGCAGAATGAATAATTGTTGGTTCAATTAGCTAACAAAAGCATAGATGAATGACCCAAACATTGTCCTAACCGTAAAAAAAAACAATAGTAGGCGTGTTTTCAATTGGCAGAGAAAAGAGAGGTATCTGAGAGCTTCGTGGCTTCGGAAAAATTGCATCAATTTTTGAGCAGTCTTCTCCGGATTCTCCGACCGTTTAAGGCTCCCTCAATCCATCTTCGCCTAGTTCTCAGGCCTCAAACTTTTCGGATAGGTCACATGATGCGACTTCAGTATCGGTTACGTCACCAAAATGAATTGACCGTGCGGGCTCAGTTTCGGACCTGAAGAAAGGCTTTGGAAACTAGGAAAGGACCGTCAAAGAATCATACTACCTGCTCATTTGCGACCTTTTTTTATTAGCGAGCTTAAGAGACGAGAGCGTTGATGTCTCGCAAGTTAAAAATAACCACCGGAAGTTGAGCTTTTCTCTTTTTCGGTGGTCTGTCTCGATTACTTCATACTGCAAGAGTATAACCAAAAGCTTTGAAGCATGTTGTGTCAGGAGCGTTAAATCATGTTAAAAAAAACAAGTTTTTTCCTAGCCATTCATGACATCCGGGACGTGAGCGTTCTTGTTACTTAAGCTCGCAGTCTACGGTATGTGGCTTTTTATCCTGAGAGAATCCTTCAACTTCAGTTGATTTATTTTAAAGTACATGTATTTTTTTTTCAGGTATTCGCCATAGCAGCTCATCTAGTTTATTGGGGAATGGCTACTATTGTGTACCCTCTCTGTGAGAGTAACGTGTATGTTGTCGCACCCAACTCCTCTGTAAACGTGTAAGTCTGTCCAAAATGCGCGTACCTCACGGCTGTACATCTCGTCTGGTTTTTCCAGTTTTGTGTATTGTACTCTTTCTGTAAGACTGGGGTACTTTATTAAAACCTATCATGTGTACATGTGTTTCGTGAGCCCCTTTGACCATACAGGGCAGTGTGTTCTTTATGAAGTGCGGGCCAGTTAGAACACTTGTGACCTGGGCGTGAAGTTGTAGCCTCGCACGCATACGTTCTTAGGGGTTAGTCACGCGTTCCTGGGGAGGATTGCGTGACGAGCCCAAAAAACGTCTGAATGGGAGGCTATATCTAGAAGTTATAAAGCACATCTAGTCAACTTACAATTAATCAAAGGAGAAAATTTATGAAGCGCATGTTATATATACCAATCATCTATTAAACAATTTCTCTTGTTGCAGCTCATCACCACTCGTCGAAGAGTTTACGTCAAGGTTTCCGCGCATGTCACTGCACAACGTGCTGTCGGAATTCTCGTTACCAGCTCCTCTCAGTGAACACAATAATCCCCTGGGGTTACCACAGCAGCAGGTATTTTTGAGCTGGTACAAAACTAGTCTGCTACACAGCCGTTTTTAGTGAGCGTTGCGTGACGACACTAAAAACGGCTGTATAGCAGACTAGTACAAAACTTGTCCAGTTTATTGTTCACCGTCGCCTGGTTAGCTCAGTTGGCAGAGCGCCGGTCTGTTGGGCGGGAGGTCGCGGGTTCAAACCCCGGCCGGACCAACACTCAGGTTCTTTTAATCACTGAGAAGAAAGTGTTGCCTTTGTAGTGACATCTTGCAAACAGTTAGACTTTGCAGTCTTCTCAGATAAGGACGAAAAACCGTAGGTTCCGTCTCACAGCACTTTCACTGAATATCTGGTTCTTGTGGGACGTAAAAGAACCCACACCACTGTTCGAAAAGAGTGGGGGACATAGACCCCGGTGGTGTGGCCAATCTCTCCTAAGCTGGGTCGGGTTAATTGTAAACTCTCAATTTTTTTCACGATTTCTGTGATATTCCTGAAAATGGGCAAACATAGGGATTTTCGAATTAGTTCCTTCCAAGTAGAAGGTGCATGACGAATTTTACAGTTTGACAGAAAAACTCAAAATATTTTAAAGAGTTTATAGGGTTTTGGAGGATGCTGTCACAAAATTACAGACGTTTGTATGGATCTTTAACCATGTTTCAAGAGTCATTACTTGATCCCTGTTCAACCTTAGATAGACACCAAACTTTGTCAAATAACCAATCTTAACATGACCTTTTATATGGTGGTACCAGTAAATCGATTAGTTTAAATTTGAAACACGCCCCAGTTCCCTACGCAACTCCGAAGTGGCCGATAGGGGAAACAACGCCCCCCACTGCTTCTTCAGTCGACATACCACAGATAATCTTGAAGGAACCTAATTCTCGCGGAAAAAATACATAACCGTAACAGATACACAGAAAAGAGGTAGAGAACTAGGAAACGTTTCCCCAAGCGTCAGATGTAACAAGTGCAATTAAGAAATTATTAATAAATAGCTACAATTGGCGATAAAATTAGTCTAGACACTCAACTATGCCCTCGTCGACCTTTCTTTCGTTCTGCCGATACTTTCCATTTCAAAAGGAAAAACAAGCCGTTCCTCCTCCACGCCCCCCTCTCCCGCTACAAACGATGTTGTGCTGCTGCTCAGCCGCTTGTATCCGGGAAACAACAACCAAGTCAACATTGGTTATGGTAGGGGGAATGGGTCCAGATTGTTTTTCGAACTGTAGCTCACTGTACGTTGCTGCAATTCCACTATTCTTTGAATTCAAGTTTTCCTTTCTCTCCTTTTGGCCATAAAACATTCTATGTTATTCGCCCTCTTAATCATGGTTTTTGGAATGGTACATGACATACTTTTTATTCCTTCCTTTCAAAAGGCTTTTTTTGTCCAATTTTAGGCGGAACAGGTGCAAATGGTAGTGTGGATGTTGCAACGAAGATTATTAATACAGGTATTTTACACGTAGGAGTGATCAATCGTATTGTGCGTGGAACTGTTACATATAGTTATACCAGGCCAGGGTGGATATTTGCCCTGTACCAAACCTTAACTGGGGCGATTTTCAGTTGAATGGTCATCTTTTAGTGAGCAGTATTACAAAATGTGGTTGGGACGCCACCAAGCATTAGCGATTTGTTCTTGCTCTGAAAAAAGAAATCACGGCCTTAGTGCAAAACTTCTTTTAACCTGCTTTTAACTGAAAAAAAAGTTTACAACGTGTTAGCAAAAGGTCAGACACGAAAGTGGACTTTCTGACGTTTTAATGACATTTTGTTTTCTTTTTTCCTATTTTACACTGCGGAGTAAAGGTGGAGCAAAGATTGGAATAGTTCTTTGATTAGCTGAACAGTACGACGGTATGGTCGACGGAATTTCCTTTCGGTAAACCTCCCGAAAACAGGGTCCCTTATGGTACGCTTGAGACTGGATTCTGATTGTCAGTTTGTTTATCTCTTCAGCTACACACCTATGTGTTTCTGGTACCCACGGCCCAATTTGAACAAAGCAGTGGGCACAGAGTGCGTTGGATATTCGGAGATAGTTTTCCGGATGGTCTGTCATCATTAGCCGATAACCAACATGAGCCTGCCGAGGATGAAATAAACCCCGAGCTGGAAGAGGAACTAAAGGATCTGACGTACGCTGAAAGGAAAAGTGTGCTTCAAGTGCCCGCTGCATTGAATCCTGAAGACATGAAGTTATTTACAAGGTAGGAGAAGAGAATGGGATTCTGTGGTATTGAGAGGGTTCTCTGGCGTGTTTTTTTTTTCGCGTTTTTCAGGCGAGCAAAGGCAAGCGCAAGAGTGAGCAAGGTGCGCTGTGTGTCCCTCCACGCTCACCCACGCCGGCCTCGTGCTCGCCTGAAAAACGCGAAAAACAAAACCCTTTTTGTAGGTTAACTTCTCATACTTCTCATACCCCACCATACAGTCTGTAACATTTCCTGGCTTACAGAGCTTTTTCATCGTTTATAATTTTCAACAAATCTCACTCAAGCTTGGCAACTTGAATGTTTTCGAGGCGTTCTTTCCAGCCTCATCGACGGAGGGGTCTGTTTAGGGCTTTTACTCGAGGAAGTACCAAAAACAGTAAAAAATTTCAGCCAGATTATTGGTAGCGTGCGTGGCACGCGTTCGAAATGAAAAGGGAATATTGGGCGCGTGAGAAGCGCGAAGGTCCGTCCGCGAGGAAGGAGGGTTGGGGCGGGGTTTTCCCACGCGCGCGGTCTCGCGCCCCAATTCCCTTCTTCTTTTCTTTCGAACGGCTGCACCCGTGCTGGATTCTTCCTATGCTATCTTCACTATCACCACGCATCCCCAGCGTTGTTGTGAAATTTCTGTTTGGCGGCTCTCCGAATCTTATTGCGCCTTTACTTTTGGATGTAAAATGATACGGCAAGCCATCATGTCACATGAAGTAAATTTCATACACGTTTTCCCCGGGTAGGAAATTTTAAAGTCCTTACGTTGTTCGAGCAGGTTTTCTGTTTTTAGTGTCGTTTCTGCATAGACTTGTTCGTAGTCCTGAAATGAACCCGTTTTTCCAGGGGAGTCTGAAGCCTGGAATCACTATAAATTGGGAATTATTTTTTCGTCGTGTGATGTCCCAGCGTCCTCAAGACCACCGACCATCAGATCACATTACATCACTTTATTATAGAAAAACATATAAACTAAAACTGGGAACAAGGGTAGCTTTTGTCACTAATAAAATTTCTTATCCTTGAGAGCTCCGCAGGTACCTTTGAAGTCTTGTTTTATTCCCACCCCAAAGCTTTGAAACGTTTCGCCATTTAATTCAATGGGCATACTTCTCGTAGAACTGAACTAAACCCAATGTGTAACGAGGGCTTGCACTGTGTTAGTAGGCTGAGGTACCTCTCTCTTCCCCCCAGTGGTTCGGTGGGATGTTATAGAACTTCCACTCCATCTTTCGAGTGCAGACGTAAAAAGTGAACGACTCAGCAGATTCTGTTCTCCAATCTTGCATCCATAGTCTTCTGGCTACGCTAGGGACCTGCCTCTAGCCTGCATAACAGGCGCTTTACGAGCCAAGCGAAGTGAATGCGGAATTTCGCGCAAATCGCGACATGCGCGAGACGCGAAATTCCGCGCTGATAAAGCGCCTGTTATGCAGGCTACCTGCCCTCTGACCAAAACTCCAGAGGACTCTGGGTACAAGATTGCAGATTCTTAGGCTCTGCGGTTAAGTGAGTACCTGAATAAAACGGACACAATCTTAGACTTTCTCTCAGATGATCTTCAAGGTTATAATTCAAAACCTTCAGACTAACAATACATCAGCTTCTCAGAATAACAATCAGAGACAACATCAGAAAACAATCAGAATCTTCGAGGCACAGAAAATTTCGTGGGGGGTGGGATTTTCCAAAACGAAAACACGTGATACTGACGTCATACTGAGTCCCAGTTTCACACGGTATCTAATGTTATTGCTCCTACTTTCTAAAGTTTGGAATTATATCCCCCAGGCTGACACCTTACTTTAGAGGAAAACAGCATTTGGAAGAAGTCATGTATTACGAGAACCTGCGAAGATCCCAGCTCCTAACGCTGCTGGATAAATTCAGAGATGTTCTTTTCTTATGCCAGCATGAAGACCCAGTAACCCAATATTTCTACAGCAGTTGATACGTTTCGTTTTGTAACAGTCGAGGAGGGTACAAGAGTGTTTTGTTGCCAAGTGACCATGATGAATACTGTGAGAAACATTTTGTCCATTTTGGAATCGGCAGATTCACTCAACAGCCGCGTCTGCCGTATTTGTAATAGACCCTCCCACGTTTTTTTGGACAGGGATCAGTTAGCGAAAATCCGTCAACACGGCTAAAAAGAACAAAATAAATAATTAATTGATTAAGGCGCTCTTTCTAGCAGTGTCACTGGATATTCGCGTCGCTAAAAATAAAAATAATAATAATAATAATAAACCTTGGAAAGGTACGCTGAGACTTGCTTGAAGCTCCTTTGATAAATTCAATAAACGATAATTACTTCAGCCACTCCTTATCCCCCACTTATTTCTTTAGGTATTGATGAAGAGCACTACATACAATTGAATTCGCCACGAATTCGCCAATTAATTTTACCACCATGCGAAAGTTTGGAAAGCGTATGGTAAATAGCTCGTTTCCTTTTCGCACCCACTCCCGCCACAGACCTCACTGCCATCTCTGGCAATTGGCTGCTTAATAGAGGTTCTGCTGTACTAAGCTGCCAGCTCGGATATAGCAGCATTCTAGATGTTAAATCAACACATGTTTTGGTACTAGAGAGGGGAGAGGGAAAGAAGCAGTACTTTAGCCAAATCTCAATAACCAATATCCTAGGTTTCTCGCACAAGGGCAGTTGTTATGGAGCATAAAGTGAGCTGGGAAGAGGAGCAAGATACAGTCGACTCCCGATAACTCGAACCTTCATGGGAAATTGAAAAAAAGGTTCGAGTTATCAGGAGTTTGAAGCAAATAACCGGAAGTAACAAAATAAGCAAATGGATGGGGAGGGAATGCAATTAAGAAACAAAGTATACAGGGATGGACACTAAATTTGAACTGGAGTGACAAAAAAGTAAAGACAAAGAATTGACTCGATTGTTTTGAAATAAATTCAATGTTTAGGACTCCAGTACACCGTTTTTTTTTCCCGACTTGTCATGCGCCTATAACATGGTTCTAGTTATCGAGGGTAAAATTGTATAGAAATTGTATAGGGGAAATTAACTTTGGTTGGAGTTAGCGCGAGGTTCGAGTTATTGGGAGTCAACTGTAATATCTTTTTCCCTCGCTGGCCCTCCTCATTCCCATCACTCTTTGCGATCCCTTCCCTCTGAGATGACAAGTTACCAGTCCTCCCACTTAACACGGCCACGTCCTTATTATAACCAGTTTACTTCGTCCCTGGGAAAACTTCTAAGCCTACTTTTTCTGAAGGTGAAAAAAACCTTTCGATGTAGCATGTCATTGTCCATAGTGCTGCTTTTTGAAAATGCCAATGTCCTGTATTACTTTTTGGACTGCAATAGCAAAAGCTGTTCCCGGCTTGCTGGCAGAAAAAATTCTACAATAAATTATATCAAAAGAAAAAGGGACAAGAGGCACACTTCATACAATTCTTCTATGTCATTTTTATTAGTGATTTAAATTAATTGCTTATTTGACATGCAGTTTAAAGATAGTCAAACCTGGAAAATGTGCCCTACCTTTCCAATGATCTGAAAAAAATACTATTGGATGGTTCAAACAAAGAAAGCTACCCTACCTTGAGTAGTTTATGTTGAATTAGGAGACAATGATAAATAACTAGAATACACTGTAAATTAAATCATTCAACCAAAATAAAACGTCTCCACGTCTCCACAAAGAATAGAGGTTCAAGTATATTAATAATTATTGTAATACATGCATGTAATGGTACAGTTGCACCTGGGAATACGTTTCAATGAACAACTGTCTGTTTACAGCTACAGCAGTTTTGTTCTTATCCTTTTGACTAATAGTTCCTGAATGTTACCTAACCTAACCAGAAAAGGTATTCCTGCAAGGTTTTAGTGTTCATGGTCTTTGAGGGTCACTGTAAAATGTAAAGTTGTCCATCAAAGCTTCTTTCCCTGGGCTCAGTTGTTCAAACGATGGATAGCGCTATCACCACATTAATCACTATCCAGTAGATATGTATTACGGAAACTACTTATTGCACTATCTGCTGGCTAGAGATTTATCCAGTGGATAGCGTTGTCCACCATTCGAACATCTTGGCCCAAATGTTTAAGACATTCTTTAAAAGAAGCTTTGGAATTTTCTTGTTGGAGGCAAAGGGATGACAATGTATATTTGAACACTGAGGAGAAAAAAACCTGACTTATTTGCACATGCTTTACTACAGTTACAAAAGATGGGCATGTCATAAACTCAAGTAGTTAAATTCTATGCTATCATGGCATCAATACAAAGTACTGGTATTTCAATACTGAAGAAGAATAATAATATTGACAAACCTTTCTATGGACCTACCTTAATACTCCCAAAAAGTCGAAGCGTTTTGTTTTAAAAAAAATGTACAGTGTTAGTTACTCTCTCCTTTTTTTGTTCTTCAACAGAGACACTGAGAAATTTTAAGTACCATTTTGCTAGTTTTTTTATGCAGACATTATTTGCATTTTGTTAAACCACTGTAAAGTCCATTCCGTCGTTAAATCATGGAAATTGTCTTGTAGGAGGATAACCTTGTTATTTCCCTTTCAGGAAAAATTATTATTTTGGTAGCATTTTTCAATATGCCTGAATAAATAATAATATGTGTATAATACGATACACTAATAATTATCAGAGTATTGTACTATACCATCTTTCTGTTCTAAAACAAGGAACTCAAAGAATGTCTGCCAAGAAGTTTTTCTCCTCTCTTCTCTTTAGAGGTTTCATGGGTCATTATTGCATTGCATTATTGCCCAAAGGGATTGCAGTTGTGAACGGTATGAACATTAAGTGTGACCGTCTGTAAAGGAGAGAGCATTTCTCCCTTTTTCGGCACAACTTCAACCACCAAAACCTATAGTGCCCAAGATTTTTTCAGTAAGTCTTTTAATACAGCTTAAAATTAACTTACAGTGCAGTAGTTCATTGATCAATTTAAATCAGTAAAAAGGTGAATGATAAAATGTAACCTTTACCTTGCCTTGAATACAAAACCACAGTGTGACCACATGAACAGTATGGCTGCTTTTGCCTTAATGGTAGCCATCATGATACAACAACATGTTATCTTGCTGGCAAGGCAATTTTAGTTACATGTAGCCATATTTATTCATGATTGCAAAAAGCATTTTTAATGCTTAAACCTACCTTTTTTGTTTTGAATGTACAAAAATGAAATTTCCATTCATAGTAAGTAGAAAGCTGAGTCAACCACTGAAGTTACAATGCTCAATCTTTTAGCACAATTCTGGTACTAAATTTAAGAAAAAGGATCATTAAGAAATCTTAAATAATACTAAGTGAGTGCAACAACTTCATTCCATATTCAAAAAATAGATGATTGAAATGCCAGATGAAAGAAAATAGTCTTCACGTCATAGGCAGTTACGCTAGTAAGTAATACATTATTTCCACAACGCATGCTAGTAAGAATGGATGGAGAGATTATGTAGATATGACTCACCTTAGACCACCTCCAACATAGACTGATTGTTACTATGGAGGACAAAAACTTACATTTCCAATGAAAACTATACTCAAGCTTATTTTCGGTAAATTAAAACTTCCTAGCTGCAACTTTGTAAACCATGACAAAATGTACATTCAAGATGGCTGTGAAATGTATACACTGCCTCCTTAGTGACAATCATCTGGCATTTCTGTTGACATTAACTTTATTCTAACTGTCTAGAACCTTCTGGGAGGGCCCATGGGTAATCTCATAGGTGGCCTACCGCCTGGGTGAGGTCCAAGAAGTCCCATTGCCCCTCTTGGAGGGGGTCCACGAGGAGGCCCTCCACCAGGGCCTTGAGGCAGAGGTCCCATGAGAGATGGAGGTCCCATCAAGGGTGGCCTCGGTGGCATTCCAGGTGGCATTCCTTGTTGATGTTGTGGTGGTGGTGGTCCTGGCATTTGGCCAGGATATCCAGGTGGTCTCATACCAGGTGGCATTGGACCACCAGGAACTGGTCCCCCAGGCATGGGTCCTCCTTGCGGTGGCCCCCCTGTGGGTGCTGATAGCATAGGCATTGGATGTGGTTGCATGTTGGACATTAAAGGCATGGGTCCTAGAGGAGGGTGGTTTCCAGGTGCTTGCATCTGTAACGGCGGACCACTAACCATAGTTGGAGGGTTGGATGAAACCAAACTGGGTGTCTTAGGAGCGTACGCAGGCAAAGATGCTCGTCTTTCCTCCTGTTAAAGAAAGTAATGGTATCACATACATCTTCATTAAACAAATATTAACTATTATTTCTTTGATAATATAAACTAAGACAAATATCTGAGACCGTAGAGGTAGTTGGTTGCACAATGTTTGGGGACAGGCAAGTGAGGCTAAAGACAATTGTTTCTCCAGCAGATACATTGCATCAGGTGTTGAATGCCATAACTATTCATCAGTAGAATGCCTAAGATGTGTGCAATTCCCCCAACTGCCTATGGCTATAGTTGATCCAATACCAACTGCAGACTGAGCATTTTAGGAGGAACCACCCACAATGTTACTTACTGAACATACAGCTATGGGAAACGTCAAAAAATAAATGCAATCTATGATGAAGTAAAGGTGAACGGTCAACTAAAGCATGACTGTGCACAACATAAATTAAAATACAATTACTCAAAATATATGCTAAATGTGCACGTGGTGTGCATCCAACTGAAAGGGGAAGCAGTTCAGGTACTTACTAATGAAATGTCTTCATCAGGATGAATCAAACGGCTTGTTGCTCCTGGTGCAACAATGGTAGCAGGCTTAGACACCACGGGTGCTGAAGTGGGAGGTGGAACCACTATTGGTTTACCTACAATGAAAGAAGATGATTTTTTTGATAACTAAACCTTGGAATACTCAAGCATTTTAGAAGACTGAAAAAGTAAATGCTTCAGTAACTGTTTTATTCCTCGCAAAGTGTTCTACTCATCAATTATCTTGACAAAGCTATTAAAGGATAATGTAATGCCATTCCTCAAACACCATGAGGGTAAATGCGAAGTCTCTTAAATGAAAAAAATGCTGTCTTTTTTTAGTGTTGGCCTTACTTTAAAGAGCTTATGGAACTAAAAAATGGCCTATTTCTTTTCAACCTTATCAACAGCTTCTCTGTTTTGCAAGCTGATTTTGCAGGGTTTATTGTACGAATTGACAAACAAGGCCCTCCTGGGCCCCAATTCTGAAATGTTTTTATAAAACATTAAACAATCTTTAAAGATGAGATCACACTTCAGTATTGGATTCTTGATTAATTCCACTTAACCGATTGTATTTATTGTGATATTTATTTCAGATCATATCTGCACTCCATTTTTGGCATAAATGTAAACTTCTTGTGGCATTTTATTCCCAATCGCAGAAATCCCACAATGCCCCACTCTTGAATAAGCCTTGGTTTTGGTCATGTGCAACAGCTGATCCAGACTGAGGTCCAAAAACAACTGTTTAATGCACCACATACAACACAATTAGGAAAGAAAAATGCAAGGAGTCACAAACCTGAAGACGAAACAGGTGGGCTTTGATAACTAGTGGTTGGTGCAGCTGATTGCAGAGGTTTAAAATCAGCACCCACAGGGCCTGAGGAAGCACTGGATTTAGCAGCCCCATTTACATTCTGAACAAATTAAAAGCATTTTAAACTTAGTCATGCTTATGTACTGTATGCATACATTTCAGCAAAATTAATGAAAATGAATGCAGTGTGGCACCAATGATAATATTATACACCATTTACTGCTCATTTATCCTCAAGCAATTGAAGCAGAACAACAACAGGGCATAAGTCGGTTTTGCAAAATTTGTACATTTAAAACAATTAAAGAGAATGATCTTTCCTGTCACAATAGTATTACTTTTTAGGTACATGTTCATGTAAGTAAGTAAATTTTCGGGATGAAAATTTATAAGATAAAAAGGGACATAAGGTTATTCCAGGAGAAAGAGGGTTTCGACAATTGTCAGAACTAAAATAATGCACAATTCACGACGTTTTCAATTATGTGTACACGTACCATGGGAATAGTTTTTAAATTTCTCTAGTTTTATATAGTACGAATTCATTTCTGTAATTAATGTACTTACTGTTAGTAGGGAAATACTGGGCAATCCTAGTCAAACTAAACCAAAACTGCTTACCTGTGCTGCTGGGAAGAGGGGTTTGGTGTTGGGTACCTGAGGCCCTATAACTGGACCTTTGTTTTGAAGAGAGGTAATTGTGGCTGTGCTTGGAGGGATGGAAGTTGGTGGCATTCCATGTTGAGGGTATGGCATACTAAAGTAGGACAATAGACATTATCAGCCTCATTGTAAATATCATCATCATCATCATCATCATCATTTTTTTATTAGCCTTTTTTCACAGCAAATTTTACAGGATACAGCAGGTTGTTAGGTAAGGAGACCTCAAGAAACCACCAGGCTTATATAGAGAGGCCACTTTGACATCACAATATTATAAGAAATAAGGACTGCGAAGAAGTGCAGCTAAACTAATATCATCAGTTCTAAGAATCAACACTTCAAGCAACATGTTATTCAAATGAATGGTTTGGCCATTAAAAACCAAAATTACACTCCAACTTACCCAATCCCTGGAATATGCCCTGGAACTGGCATTTGACCTGGGAATCCAACAGGTGGCATGTGTGGAGCACCTTTAAAAAAGAAATACATTAACAAAAATAATAATGCATCAAAAAGACATAAACTGTGAAAAGGTCGTTATAAAAGCCAATTTAACAGAGATGCTGGTTCAGTATATGGAACAACAGACAGCCTGCCTACCTACACAGCCTGAATGAAGCACTTTATTACAAATTGAACCTTGCAAATAGTAATCACTTTGGTGATCTGAACACTCTGTACAGTGCACATTTTACCAAGAAGAGGCTAGCCTGTTCAGAGAAGTCACTTTTCTCTTTAGATATTGTTGAGCATGCATAGGGAAATAAAAACTGTGGGGATTTATTGACTGAAAGAGCAAAGACGTGGGAGTAGGAAAAGGAGAAAATAGATAGTCTGTGGACATCTTTGGGAGACACTGAAACTTGCATTTCCCAGAAAAAGCAAATTACTATTGGTTAAATGGCAATTATCCTGTCAACATCATGTCAACAACTTCGTGCTAGTCAAAGCACTTGTTATCACCTTGAGGCATGTATACTGCGTCACTATTATACACGCATAACAAGATACAACTTCGATTAAGAGCTCTTTGATTAAGAACTTTGAAGGCTTGTGCATTACAAGTCCTTTCTTGGACCGAAATTTAGAAGATGAAGAGCTCACTTAAGCAACAGGTACAGTGTAGCTATAGACAACCAGCTAAAACAGGATTACAATCGCATTATCTCCACCTGGAATTGGCTGACCAAATGGCACCTGAGGGAATCCATGAGGGACTGGCATTCCAGGTACAGGCATCATCGGCATCATAGGAACAGCACCAGGAATAGCTGCAGGAACCATTCCTACTGCTGCTGCTGCTGCTGAGGCTACTTGAGTTTGATCATCACTTTTGGCTTTCTTATTGTCTGGTTCGTCATCTATAATACACAGTATGGGAGAAACAGAGTTATCTTTTTTTTTTTTACAGAATGTAACTCCTTTTTCATTCAAAGGACAGCTTCTCATTCCTGGGAAATGACAGTGCAGCCAAACCTCTAGTACATAATTAGCCAGGGCCATCATAAAATTGGGGGCAGAAAAACATTTCAGGAAAATTGATTTACCAAGTCTTTAGTAGTAATGGAAAGAGTGCCTTAAAAACAATAAAATTGTCATATTTTGAAAGTGATTTGTTGGAAACTAACCAAGATATAGCATCTCAAAGTTGCGAAATTTTACAGATGTTTGTAATGTGGGTGGCACAAACTTGCCCCGCCACCATACAAACATCTGTCATTTTCACAACTTTGCAGACATATATCTTCGCTTGCCTAGGACATATCACTTTCAAATTTGGCAATTTAACTAATTCTAAGGTGCTCTTCCAGTGGTGTCCATGGATTTTCCCTAAATGGTCCATGTCAAAAGTTAAAAAAACCCAAGGAAGGATCTATTCACAAAGCTCATGTATTTAGTTCTTCTTAGCTTCCCACTTTTACCACCGAGATATTTTTAATGTACTACACCATGAAGATGCATGTACAATGTTGCAACCCACTTTCGCATGTCTTTTGATCACTTTCTCTACCTTATCATTTCACTTACCGTCCCCTGCATTATTGCCCCTTTGCTGGCGCTCTTTCAAGTCTTTCTCAGGAATACCTTCCATTCCATAGATCTCTATTTCTGGGTCTCCTCTGTTTGGCAGCGAGTTAGGAATTGTACTTATGGTTTCTTTATGTACTTGCATACAATGAATGGCCAGTCCTGGGCCAGTGTACAACTTCTTGTGGCAAATTGGACACTTAAAATGTTTAGCCTTCTGATGCTGAATTAATATTTTCTCTTCATCAAAGTCACGATTACAGTACCTTTAAACATGGTTAAGGATTAATCTGATAAAGGTTGGTTGCTCAAGGCTATGTGAGGAACAAACAATTTAATAAAAGAAGATGCTTTGCAGAGTGCAAAGAAAGTCGTGTCCAATAGCTCGGGGCTAGTGGATTTTGCAATCGGGCTAGTGAATCCTCTTCTTAACTTGCCTGAAGGGCAAGTGAAGTTTTTTGGGAAATTCAAATTACAGAAAAACTATAATCAATGTTGCTCATCAAAAAAATTTGGGGGCCACTTAAAAGATTCTTGGGCTAGTACAGACCAGCAACAACTTGCCCGAATGACAAACCATAAAACCTCCTTCTTTGCACCCAGCTTTGTTTTGCAAAATGTTACACAGAATGTATCATAGTGGTTATGGACAAGCTTGTTTCATAAATGCTGTATTATCACTTGAGTCACAAGAAATGCAGGCATACTGTTTTGACAAAATCTGTATGCTTTCACCTCATACTGAAAGTGGACCATTCCAAACTCTTAGATGTTTTGGCTCCTAATTCATTGCAGCAAGGAGCAATGAGTAGGTTAGTAAGCTGCTGGAGTTACACAGCAAAAAGGTACACTGGTTGGCACTATCTACACCTGTAGTCATTGCAATCAATTTGTCCGGTTAAAATTTTGATTAGCCTCTCAACTGGCAAGCATCACAGCTTTCTTGAAAACCCAGTAGTCAAAATGAGCTGGAAGCGGGCAATTTTGCCACTTTCAGTGGAATATTTACTGCCTACTCAGCATTTTGGTTAAGTATATTTATTTAAAAAACCAACACACACAAATTTAGGCCTTTGCACCTGCAACTCTGGTGATTCCTGCCTACTATTCTGCAATATTTTGTCTCGACTACTTGACTTGTCACTCAAACATCTTGAAACTATGCTTTAGACTTGTTTCTCTACTGACCGAGAGTTGAGAATTAAGTCAAAAGATCGGGGGACCAGAGATTGTAAAATTACAATTTAAGAAGAAATGTTAATCTAATATCATTTACGTTTACAACTAAAGCAATTGCAGGCAAAAAAGGGTCGTTAAAATCCCTTAAAACCCATAATATTTTGAACATAAATTTTACTAATCAGGCCCCAGTTGTTAAAAAAGTGTATAATGCCATCCACTGAATAAATCTCTATCTAGTGGATAACGCAATTGGTTAGTCATAATAATTATCCACTGGACAGAGATTTATCCAGTGAAGTAACTAATAGCTTTTGAACAACTGGAGTGCTGTATTTTTAGATGGACAGAAATTAAGCTTATTATTATATAACTTAAGCTAAACTTATTTGTCCTCTCAAAGTAAGGTTCCATTACCGGCGTTTTTTCTAATTGTTACCCAAATCACAAGTGATAATAATCTTGAAAGTAGAAAGCCATAAAAAAGTATTTAGTTGCTTAGGGTAAAGAGTTTTAAACGCTGACCGGCCGGCGCGTGATCAATTCAATAAGCTAAGCTAGATAATATTCACCGTCATTCCAAGACAGCACTACATTAAGCTCTTTCACTTAAAAAGGATACCAGCACCAGGGCTTCATAGCCTTCTTCTTTTTCCGTCCCATTCTTAGAGTAGAAACAAGGCTACTGAAACAAAAGGGTTATTTTTTCGGGAAAATGAAAGTGAACAACGTGCTTGGCTCGCTTTCCGTCAATGGCCGCCTTGATATTGAAGTCCCGGATGACGAATAGGAAGAAATCTGGGAACGAAGCTCCCGGATGAAGGGCACAAAGGAATTCTGGGATAAGTCTTGGCGGTAAAAATGAAGGAAAGCTTCAGCAAACTACAGTGATCTAAAGTAATGGATAATCCAACGTTTAAATCGGTAAGTTCAATTTCTTTTGTTATTATTTCTTTGTATTCAAAGCTGTCATTGTTACCGTAGAACCGCTGCTTTAAGCTTTTCATCACTCGTTTCAATTCTGGCGCCTCTGTTTGCCGGTATAACATTCTAAACCACTGTCTGAATCAGGGGAAAAAAATTAAAACAAATCATAGAATAAGATTTTCTTCTCGAAACTCAAACTGCCTGTTTAAATTACAGAAAAAGAGTTCTTATCCTATGATTTGTTTTAAATTTTTCGCGTAAAATAAGAGAACTTTTTCTTAAATTGAGAGATTCGCAGCAGAGTGTAGGGTAAGCTCATTATTATAGTGAATAATATAAATGTGATTTTCTTTTTTCAGGAAACTGTTAACAAGCTATTGCTTAATTTCTTTCATGACAAGCAAAAAACAAAATGTGAGTGAGACATCAAGTTCAACTTGAAATTTTTATCTATGGGCGTGCTTGGAGTGGACTGAGGTCACTCAGCCATATAAACTATGCCTACAGATGTGACCAGGGAACCAATTTATAAGACCATGTTGATTATTGTTGTTGTTCAATTTTATCCTTAGCTTAAATACATTTTATTTTCTCTTTTGGATATGATGATTTATTATAATGAGTTTGAAACAAAGGGAAATAAAATTTAAAGAAGTATATATCATTTTTTACAGTCAAACCCCCGGAGGTCGGGGGGGGGGGGTACTCCTTTACAAGAGGCTAATAGGGATGTGCCGCTGGATGGGGTCGCATTTTCACAACTGGAGTGACTATAATAGGGTCGCATTTTCAATAGAGTTACTAGAATGGGGTCACAAATTTCAGATTTTTGGGGTGAGTAGGGATTCAAAATAGCAAGATTCTCGGTTAAAAAATCAGAAAGTTGTTGTTTATTAAATTTAACAATAAGCTTGCTTTGACTGCATTACATTCTGCCGCTTGAAACCACATTGATAAGGTAGATGCATAAATAGAAAGTGACTAAGTTGGGATCGCGAAAATTACATTTTCCAAAAAGTGACTTAAGATGGGGTCTATAGTTGGCCAAAAAATAGACTATGAAGGGGTTGGGGCTTTGAGAGGCCAGTGGCATAAACCCAGCAAACATTAACCCAAGTACCCCCCCCCCCACCCCACCCCCAGGGTCAAACCCCACTTTACGGACACCCTGTTGAGAAGAACACTTTCTATGGCCCCCTCAGTGTCCGTATTAAAAGGGGTTTTACTGTATCTACAATCTCTAGCTTTACTTATAGGAGCCAATAGGGTGCTTAAGCAATGATGACCGCGACAGCAAAGGGTACGGCAAGAAAGCAATGGGTTTAGATTGGCAAAACAACAACTTTGCACATGCATTATGCTTTTTTGTACATTTCTTAGCTGTCGTTGCATGACTACAACGTGAGAGTGCCTTTTTCTCAAGTTTTTTCAAGGACGGGAACACAAGACAACAGCGTTATTATTCATTTCCTGAACTTTGATACAGTCCTTTAGAATTCAACTCCAAGAAAATTTGCCAACATCTGACCAATTTTACTGCATGGTTTTGGCTTACTTAAGGCCACAGCCTTATTTTGACTTCTTGTCAAATCAACTGCATTAGTTTCCTTTTTCATATAGGCAATGGTGATGCTTTAAAACTGATGACAGAACTTCTTAGGATTTTTATTGCAGGTATCAAATATTATTGTTGCAACTCATTCTTATTAATCTATGTCTGCCCACAGAGACTAAATTACTTGAGACTAGATGGGGCACTTGCAGCGGGTGCAAAAGGTTCTCTGCAGGGCCTCAAAAATTATTTATAATTTACCTAAGGACATGGCATCCAGTCATGTGTTGAACTTTGCAAATTGGACCACAATCAGATTAAACTACAAATTGGAAATAAACTAGTTTTCAATGCAAATAATGTTATCCTTCCAGATTACCTTTCTAAGAGAATCTTTAGTAAGCAAGAAAGTTATTTCTCATTACAAGTCAGGACGTTGCTTTTATTCTGAGATACAATAGCAGATTCATGAGACTCATTAGCCTTTTTATGTTATGATATACATTGCCAGGTATTTCTTCTAGATTTTTCACCTCAGTTGATAGCTTGAGATTGTTTTGCCACAGCACTGAGAAACCTCCACTGAGAAACTTTTTAATTTCCTTCTTTCTTTCTTTCTTGAAAGAGGGTGCAGCGAGAGCAGCACAGCAAGCTAAGGTATAATAGTTTAAAGATGACCAACCTCTTTGAATTTTATACAAGTTTATTACAGAAGAACCTCGAAAACTTGAACTCAGATAACCCTGAATTCCCTGCTAACGCAAACAAAATTTCCCTTCCCTTGATCAAAATTACGCTGAAATTCACCCCAAGAAGTCAAATTTCCCTCTAACTCGAACTGTTTTTTGTTTCCTTACAGAGTTCAAGTTACCTAGTTCTACTGTGTCAAGTCAACTCACTCACACACACAATAGTTACACAAATTCTCTTTCTGACATGGTTTCCACTAGAATTGACATGAAGTGTCCATCATAGAGAGCCATCTGCCTTATGGAGAGTCAGAAAATGCCTATTAAAGCAATAACAAGAACTATTCTAGGTGCCTGTTTTTATCTTAGGTTGCTAATGACAACAAAACTTTTTATTGCTTGGACAGCATTTTTTTTTTTTAAAGAAGACTTACTCTAATCAGTTTTGGTTCAGAAAAAAATCCGAGCCTTTTTTTTAGAATCTTTTTCCCATCTGGCAACAACCATCAGGGCTATTTATAGATTAAAATGTTTGTATCCTGGACACAACTCTTTTTATATAACTATAATCTTTCTGAAGAATGGTCATACAGGAAAAGGGATGATAATAACTTGAACTCTTGCTCTTTTTCTAGGTTGAATCCTCACCAACTGTAGAAACTGACCATTTGGAAAAAATCCTACCACAACTGGTAAGTGCATCGAAGTCAGTCTTCCTCATAAATTTCATCTTATCTCATAAATGGCCTCATCAGACAGTAATTAATTTTTCCTAGTAATGTTTCAATGTATGCATCCCTTGAAACTTTTGCCTGCAAATTTATTACGTACTGAAATGAATTTTGTTGTTGTAGTACGTGAGTTTCACCAGCCTCGTTCCCAGTCATCCTCAGCGATTTTGAGTGTGACATCACCTGTCAAGCTTCATGTTGGTAAGCACAAGGGGGCTTGGAACCAAGCTTGCTATCATGCTTGGTTCCAATTCCCCTTCTGCTGACTTGGA
Organism: Porites lutea; assembly: GCF_958299795.1. NCBI lineage: Eukaryota > Metazoa > Cnidaria > Anthozoa > Scleractinia > Poritidae > Porites > Porites lutea. Next base: position 10,026,413 of record NC_133206.1, read on the forward strand.
TAGCACGAACAGGCCTGGGAATGAGGCTGGGTCTTCACTTCAGTCATGACAGAGGAACTGTATATGAGAACTATTTAAGCAATAGAAAACGTTTCTTTGTCTCGGGTATGCATAATTGCCGAGTATTCTCCCAAGCCCTCAAGTGTTTACGTCAGGCTATGCAAACATGCCAAGAAATAGATAATTAATAAATCGTTGTACTGACAAAATCTAATAGCAGCAAGTAAATAATTTGGAAGTATGACTTGAATAAATTTATGGGCAGATACGTTTCCATTAACAGTGGCTAGTCTTTGGGTTTAACCTTGTTTTAAAAGCACTAAGTGTGATTTAAAGTTAGTGTAATTTAATGTTGTTTTCTTATGTTTTTGTGAACTTTTTTTTCCAGCTTCTTGACTTTTGAAATTTTGAAGTCAAGACTGCATAAAACCACTAGAAGAGGCAAAAAGAAAGGAAAATACTAATCATAGAAGGCAAAAAGGAGGGAAATTGTCAAAATCATTGAAGGTGACATCTCACTGTCAACAATGACTTAGTCTCATGTTATTTGTAAATTACAAAACAACTTCCCTAAGGGATATATCTGAAGGTCAGTCTCTATGTAAATTAAAGTACAGTTGACTCCCAATTAATTCGATTTTGAGTTATCGGAAGTCAACTGTAGTTGCTAAGCAGAGGTAAACTTCTTGTGTATTGTTTAATACTGAGAGTAAGCTAATATATATGTTGTAGTAAATTTTTTATCTCAGGTAATTTTTGTTTTTGTTTTGTTTTTTGCGTATGGTAATGTATGCTAATGAAGTTGAAACAAAGGAAAAATAAAAATTACCCGAGATAAAAAATTAACTACAACATATATACATACTTTAAATGTTTGAGTTAGTGCCCCACCCTCTACCAAGGAAAATCACTGGATTTACAGTATAGAAGTAGAATGCAATAATTGAAAGTCATACCCAGTCATTTTGAAAAGTCTTGTTGCAGAAAGTAGTATAAAATAATGTGATCAACGACGGCCGAAGAAGTAAAATTCGTAAATGACTCCATGACCTGTTTTAGCCAATAGGGTGATCAAAGGGGGTTAAAGAATGCTGATTTATTTAATAAATCTTAGTCCTTGAAAAGTGTACTTTTTCCTTCAAAAATCCTTGAAATGTCCTTCAATGAAATTTGTTTATCTGAAGTTATACGGTTACTACGAACCATGTAATAAACCTCATGCCTAAAGTTGAAAATCTTTTGGACGGACTGCAAAACAGCCAGGCTCCGAGATAGTCGGGCCCGCTAAAATTGAGAAAGCGCGAAGACGACAATAAAACGGAAGGAAACTTCCCTTCTGCCTTCCTTTTCCTCTTTTTCGCCCTGCCAACTTTTCGAGTGCCTTTTACTTTCGCGTCTTCACCACTATCTGAGGGCCTGGAACAGGCCAGGTTATAGAAAGATGAGGCGAAGCCGCCGTGGAAAGCGTCTCATCCCCATTCTCCGTACAGCTTGGCAGCTCCTCTGACAAAACTTTGCTCGCGCTAACGATCCCGCCGGCTTCGCAGGCTAGAGAGATGATATTATTAGCATTACTGAAAATCAGGACCGCCATTTCGCCTACATGGACCCGAAGTGCAGAAAAGGTGTACTGCTCAAAACAGGCGTTAATGAAGGCGGGTTTTGGGAGCCGCCAAACCTGCCTGATCGTCCCCTGTTGTACAGGCTACTGACATTTTCAGTAAAATGGGTGTTGCCTGCGTGGATCGAGAGATTCAGAGTGCTGCACTTGAAATCTGGAGGTCCCATGCAATATTTCAACCCCCCCCCCCCCCCCCCCGCCCCCCTCTTGAGCACTGGCTCTTGCACCGCCGTAACGTCTGCAAATTTTATATTCTTAAAGTGTGGTTTCCCTTTGCCTTTTGTCTGTTTGGTTGTTGTTGTTGTTGTTGTTGTTTTTTACTGTTTTCTGTGAAGCGTTAAGGTCATCGAAAAGGGAGACTTAAGGCTTGTTGCGTTCCTTTGGAATGATCCGGATAAGGAACTGATCTGAATTCACTCTGATCTGTACAGTCAAACTCGGCATATACACATGAGTAATGCCCTTGATTCTGTAAGTTCTGACTGTATTATGGAACGATCCGACTATTAAGTGGAACGATCATAGAACAAAATGACTGGATACTAGTACTTTCACTGAGGAGGGAGGGGGTGGGGCGTGGAAGGTTCGTATTATTGGCTGTCCGTGTTTAAAAACGGTTCATGTTATGTAGGTCAAAATACCCCTTTTTGAAACAAAATACTAAAGAAATAAAACAGATCATTACCATCGTAAAATTAAACGTCTCTAACCTTCACAAAGCCGTGAAGGACTGTGTCCACGAAAACACTCAAAAGTCGCTCATTTATATGGCATTACTTAATCAAAAACCGTTCTCTTCATAACTCGTTTGATGCAAACATAGTCTGAAATTGGAGTTAACAATTCATCTGTAGCGCTGGGAAATTTACATAGCGTCACCTGTCCGCGTTCCATTAGTGAGGTTGACTTCAGTGAATCTGTTGATTGGACAAGAAACAAGTTTCCTTTGTCCGAATTGTGGTCGTTTCGCCCTGGCGGAAGTCGATTCACCCGATGACGAATGTTCAACACTCTTCAGACTACAACACGGCTTATCAGAAATGTCTTTGACTTAAGCTTGAATTTCTTTCCTGATTTACTGCTGAAAAGGGTCCAGCAATCTGAACGATCTTAGCGATCTTGCTAATCACATTCGAGAAACGAATATTCGTTGAAAACTGAAGTCTTCATGTGCTTCAGCGTTCGCTACGTCTATGTCTCAAGTGTTTACTGGAAAATCTGTTGACCCACACGTGCAACCACTTTCTTTTCACTTAAATTCGTCTTATCAGGCTTAAAAAACGACAAATAAACATCGGACGGATTGACGTACGTCCGGGGCGAATCAACTTTCCAGCGAAACGACCTGTTTACAACGTCCGCATTAACAGGTGTCCGTATTAAGCAATAAAATAAGCACTTTATTTGAGTGTCAATGTATTTAGCATCTAAAGTACTAATTGAGGACACTACTTTTACGTCTCCAACTGGAGACGGGACCGCCATTTTACGTGATCATCCGAGCCACGCGAAGGTCTAGCCGTTTGCAGGGCAAAGGAAGTGTCTTCATTTCTCAGTTATTTTAAGACGCTGAGTATTGGTCCGACCAAGGGAATCGAACCCGCGACCTCCCGCTCTGCATTCAAGCGCTCTACCGACTGAACTAATCCTGCCGCGGTTCAAATTGCGGGTTGAATTAAGAAAAAAGGTAAGGGCTATCCCCAGAGGTAAAGAAAGCTGTCCCGGTAATACAGTAGAAGGAAAGGAAATTTAGTTCGAGTTAGCGGGGAGTTCGAGTTATACGATGTTCTACCGTATTGAAGAATCCGAAGAGTAGGCTTCAACTGTACGTCAACTAGAGTAGTTGATGAATTCTTGTCCAGGATGCATTCATCGGTTCCTGTACTGTAATCTGAGTGATCTCAGATCACTGATCCTGATCCGGATCATCCCAAAAAAATGCATCAGTTTCATCAGCGGTGCAGGCGAGTCCACCTTTTCCTCATAGCTTTCGTGCCAAGTCTTTCTTGCAGTGATTATGTCCTTGCCATGGCTAACTTGAATTTATATTTGTTTCTAAAAAAGTGTGATTTCTCTGTTGTTATTTGCCCATTGACTATTAACACTAACGGAGACCTGTTTGTGAACAAGGAAATAATATATTCCTATTTTTATCCCAATAATGTAAATTAAGATATATCTGATAAATACTGCGCTTAAAGGAAGCCCTTTTTTTCATGGACGGCAGGGCGCCCTGCTAAATGGTGTTGGCACTGGTTCTTACCGAGGTGACTTTAAAGGCACGCAAAAAAAAAAAAAAAAAACTCAAAAACTTTGCCGCGGAAGCTACCTCGGTTGTTCTCTGCTAGTAGAGGTATCTCACGGTGAGAAAACAATGAGAGGAAGGTGAAATCAGTTTCCACCACTAATCTGGTCGGTAGGTTCACGAGAGCGTGAGAGAATTCGTCTTGGACCAGTAGAGGTTTCTCTCCTTCCTTTCCGGCTTCTTTGCTCAGCGTGAGAGATCCTACTGACAGGGAACCTTGGATGCCTCTATACTGGATACTCAGAAACGTCCTTTTTAATTTTTTTCTTTCGTTCTCAGAATTGCAAGAAAGGCTGTTTTAATATGTCGCATCAAAATTTATAACGTCGTTCATTTTTGCCGCAATATTTAACACTAAAGTCTGCATAACTCATTTAATGTTGGCATTTCAATCCAGTTTCTGGAAACGCTCGAGGCCTGCCGTAACTCGTAACTCAGTTGAGAAGGAAGTATTCTATTTTCTGTCAAAATTTTCCAAAAAGATCCAAAAGCGAGGGCAACTTAGATGCCTTAAAGTATATGCCTTGCATACACTTGATTCTTCTTCTAAGTGTTCCTGTTACTCTACCAGTTGGCTTACAGCCAGCCTGCCTCAGTCTTGAACCTTCAAAAGGTATCAGTATTCTTCAACTAAGAAACGTTCTTTTGTTTGTTTATGGATAAAAATAGGTTCTTGTGCCATTTTTGGACCTGCATGTTCAGACCTTTCTACTTGTGGTTTTGTGTTTGTTTCTGTATTAATTTCCATCGTTATTGTTGAATTTGTTTATGTGACAAACGAAACATTTGTTTAAATAAGACAGTATTAAGTCCACTCAACACTGATAAAGTCTACGTGGGCAAAATATTATCCGAATTTTAGTCTCGTCTAGAATCTCGTACAGAACTTCCGGCTTCCGCATTTTCTAGCGACGACGAAGCGCTGTGTGTAGTGCTTCCGGGATAATATAAGAAACCAAGAGGTCATAGTTTTGACTCCTGCTGCTGGGAGAACTTAAACTAACATCCTTTTCACTGCCTTAAAACATCCGATTCACAATTTGATGGCAGTTTTCAAAATGAGCACCAGATTCAAGCCTTGAAAGTGATATAATCTAAGAGCGCCATAATTTTTTAAGGTTCAGGGGGTTCATTTCTGAGTTTCTAGAGATATTTTGCGGTTGCGTGGGCAGCTTTGTTGAAAAGCAACAATATAAGTACCGAAGTTTCTGATATATCATGAGCATGGACCTTAACATACCTGAAATTTCCCGCCCAGAGGTCATGAAAATGCTTTTTTAGCTCTTTTTCTCCCAAAAGGAATCCATTTTCACGATACACCTCCTTTTTTCAACTAAACTTCACCTCCCTCACTGATCCAACCAACCAATCGCCTTATGAAAACCACGCTGTTTTGTTATGACCAGCGATATTGTGTTTACGTTTTTAACAAGTCTGCACCTATATCTGCCATTTTCCTGATTGTTTTGCTTTCAGTTCGACTTTCACGTGAAAAACAGGCATTAAGTTACATTCCTAGACTTCAGAAAGGTCTAATCTGGTTCGCAATATTAAATTTCACCCCCAGTTTAAAGTTCTTGCATAGAGGACTTTCAGGACTTTGACCAGGCTCAACCTAATACTCAAAGCGCAAATATTTCCGCAAGCATTGCTGCTCCGTCCTTTCCGTCAACCTCGCTGTTTAGAACAAGCCTGAAAGATAATAATTCTTAAAAGTTTCGCGTCCACCATTGTAAATTAAGCGGAGCTGGCCAGCTTTGAAGTCATTTTCGGGGAATGTTAAGTAAAAATAACCTCCCACATAATGGATATAGTTCCCGAAAATAACTACGTAGGAGGGTAAGGATGTCAGTAGGAACATTTTGAAGTCTTTATGAACAGGCAAGGATTCCAAGACCTGAATTCACTAGTTACGCTAAACGTTCAGATTTTCAGTTTTTCACTAAAGGAAAATTTCACCTTCGGGTAGTAGACTCCCAGGAGAAGCTCGCACCTTATTAGGCATAAAACGGTCACGTTTGATCCTGGATCTGCGCCTGATTGATAATTTCTTTTCATGCATTTAAATAGCTGTTAATTGAATTCCTTTTGTCATTTTCCACGCTGCAAGGATTTTGTTGAAATCGTAATTAATCCATCGTTCTAGGAAAATCCGTTTCGACACACCTGGAGTATACGTGTTTCTGTCCGGCCTTGATTTTCTTTATTTTTATCCATTGCACAAGAATTTGAAAATCTCTGACATTTGCGGTGATCGCAAAGGCAAGTAAGGACTCAGAGCTTAAATAATAGAGGCGCTATTCGATGAATACCGACCTCCTCTCAAAGAACACAAGGATAGTGAACCATAACGTGATCCAGGGGACTCCCCTCACCCAGCCCTCCCCCACCCTTCAACGTCACTTTGACGTCATGGTGACGTGTTTTGCTTCAGCTCTTCCTGCAAAATATAAATGTGCTCCGGTTATTTTGGGTGTTGTTCTTGTTTGCCAACCAGTCGCAGAATTGGCAACAAACAGACATTTCCACTGCAAACGAACAATCTGTTTGCGAGCAGGTTCTCTATCGAGGTAAAAAGCAAAAGGTATGTACAACACAGTTTTTAATTCGAATTCTTTGATTGTAGTTCGGAAAATATGCTTATATTTACGGTCTTAAAACATTTAAAGTTTAACATCTCATTTAAGCTTAACAAGAAATATATGCCAAGCGTTTTTAGTTGTTGGAATAATATTGTATGCTAAAACATAACCTCAAAGATCCGTTGAAAACAGCAAGAAGGAAAATTTGATTCACGACGGCCATCTGTAGCTGAGCGAGATCATTTCCGGATGGCCATTCATGTTCTCTCAAAATTTATCTTAAATATTAGTTTCAACAACTCGATAAATTTTTAACAAATAAATGACAGTGAATTCTTCTTTCCTTTTTTAGTGGGAACACAAAAACATTAGCGTGAAAAAGAACATCCGCAATGGAAAATGTAAGTAATTTCCTATAAAACTCAACAGGGGAGCAATTGCAGGTAACAGCTTGCCACGCGAATTTCATCGAATTGCGTTGTCACGCGAATTATATTAGCCATAACCAGAAACTCATAAGGGGTTGAAACGTGTAACTCTCATATGTTTGCTTTGTCCGATGCTCGTAATTATTCATTTTCGAAAGTACCATATTTGGAACAAGAAGAAGAGATAACTGACCAATCAAACTTCGTAAACAACGTGACGTAATTTTCCTTCAGGTTCCCGCGCCCGCTTAAAAAATGGCCGACAAACGGGGGAAAAACTCCCGAAAGCCGAGAAAGCTTTCAAAGGTTGAAACCAGGAATATTACCGAAACACTGAGCAGGATATTATTGCCTTACCACCCGGGCCAAAGGTAACATTATGAAACCCACTGATGGCCTCGCAACTTCTGGAAGTTGTCACTTCAAAAAACGATGCCTCGTTGACCCTCTGCATAGTAAACTTATACTGCAAATAGGCTGTTAAAATTCTTATGTTAAAAGTCTAGAATAAACAGTGAAAAATATTTTCGAATAAAATTCATTAGCTGCGTATCGAAAAGTGTCCAAAACCTGAACCTGACATCTTCGCAAAAAGTGATGCTTGTAATGAATGTGAGAAGTATTTTAAAAGCTTAAATTAAACTTAGATGTTGTAGTCACGATCGTGTTTTGAGCTAATTTTCTGAATGAATAAACTCGAGACAATAGACAGAGAAGCCGTTTCTTGAAATTTTTATTCAAAGTCCAAAAAGTTAATCCTTTAAAGCAATTCGGAAAATACTATCTGGATCGTGGATCCCTTCACGCAAGTGACATTGGCTAAGCACATGGCAAAATTCAACACAAAATCCATCTCAAATCAGGGCACATTTTGTAATTTTTCTTTAGCGCCGAAGAGAAAAATTTATAAAACGTCTATGAAACATTTAAAAAAACATAAATTCCTTTTCAAAAACGCAATTGTTTTGGCCATAGAGTGCAAAATGTACCTGAAAATTCAGCAAAGACTTCCCTGAATTGGTTGGATTTCAGACCGTGAGCTCCGCCGTGAAGAAAACAAGGTTGAATTCCTCGAAGGACGATTTCTTGATGAAAAGCTTCCCTTTCTCCACAAAAAGAAAGCTGAGCATTCTTTTGAACTTTCTCTTTCCATTTTTAGTCTTTCAACGGTGTATTTTTAACCTTGAAATGCAGAACTCTTGTCTTAAAACATCTGCATGGTGATCGCGCAGCAGCCATTTTGTTGAAAATGGATATCCGTCACTAAGATTTCCAAATATGGTCAAAATGAATATTCACGAGCATTGAACGCGAGTTACACGTTTCAACCCCTTATGGGTTTCTGCCATAACACAAACAAACACAAACTGTTTGAACTTCATCGTCAAGTTGTAGCCTGAATACTGAGGAGAGGGTTTCACGAATGAAAAATATTGGTTCAGTCTATAAGTTTGTAATGTTGTCACTCTTCGATCGATGTCTAGTGGCATGAATTTAATTTGCCACTACTATTTCCGTTCACCGCTGTGCTCTCAATACTTTCTAAACAAGAACATCATATATTTTACGCTACCTGTCAAGCTCAATTGTTTTGGCGCTTCATTATAATTTGTATGATGCGCAATTCATTTGCAAACAACCTCGTGGGCTGAAATATGCTAATTTTAATACTTTCTTTTTTATACACCGATTTCATTTTCTGTGTTAGTAATTAATAATAATTATTTAAAATTAGCGGTTATAATAACATTTTTACCGGTGTTTGTTGTATTTATTGCGAGTAAATTCTAGTGAATTTATTGTCAGATATATTTACCGTGGAATTTTGCACAATCTTGTTACGTTATCTTGTTACGGTACCTTTTTTTTAACTTTTCACCTAATTGACTGGCATTAACAAAAAAGGTAACAATTTTGAATTTTGTTCTATGAAAAATGAATGCAGAAAGTTAATTTTTCTCCTCTTTTCAAGTAGCAGAGTTGATCTTTTTGTAAAAAAGTAGAATTGCCGGAACCTTTCACTGATTTATAACAAACTGCTTCTAAATAGCATGGATGATAAAATAGTTTTGTCAGCCAACAGTTATGGACCCACGGGGGTACTCCGGATTTCAAATGACGGGCATAATAGAAGGATTTTGGGGAGTTTGAAATTTTCGATTCCAGAATTTTTTTAGGTAGGAAAATTTGGCAAGTATTTTTTTTTGGTGGTTTGATCTAAAGTAGGGATTTTTGGGGGTATTCAAAACAAGGTAGTACCTTCTTATCCTGGCCAAGTTGTAGTTCTGCGAAAACAGTACAAACAAGTTGGCTTGGCATTTTTGGGGGGTTAATTTTTGATCTAGGGATTTTTTGGGGGTTTGATTTTTGCCCTCATTCAAGCATTCCCATCACTTGAAATCCAGAGTACCTCCACTGGGGTTATGGACAGCCAAGCCACAAACGATATTTAGCAAATGGAGATTTATTTAGTTTCCTTTTTCCTTCCCTTCCCCCCATTAGTTTGTAACAAAATGGAAGGGCCCTTCATCTTAGCTCCAAGTATTTATTCTTTCTACATTTTCCATATTAATATCATTGCAAAGTGACAAATACAAATTCTTCAGACTGATCTCCTTACATTTCCTTACAGAATTGGTTATGAGAGAATTTGATAAAATATCAAAGCATTTTCCCTTTGGTGATCATTTTTATTAATTCTCAGAGCCTTTCCATTGATTGTGGGGACATTGTTAGGAGAAAATTGGTGTTGGTCACTCACTCTTTGGATTTTAAAAGCAGGGCTCAAAATTAAAGTGCCTATAACCCATAGCCAATATCTTTCTTTTTAAAAAGTAGAAACATATAACATGCAAAAACAAGCAATAGAATGAGATTTGAGCTCAATCTCGATTTTAACAGGTGATCAAAATCCCGGTTCTCGAAGTAAAAGACGTGCCTTATGAGGGACTGGGCCTGTGACGTCAACCCGGTATCTCAGTGATAACACGATTGGCTACAAGATACTGGGTTGACGTCACAAGCATTTAGTGCCAAGTCTCTCAATCACTCCTTTTTGAATAAATAAGGCGGGAAATTAGCCTCAAATTGCCAATTTCGTCCTTCGATAAAAGTGTGTTGAAACGCAAAATAACTTTTATTTCTTCGCAAAAATTCTTTAAACTACCAAAGTGTTCAAAATTTAATATAACTAAACACAGTTGATAGGCACTGTAACACTCGCAAACTCGCAAGATGCAAGTGATTTTGATGATCTGCGAGTGAGAAAAATATCCAATAGCAATCGTCCAATAAGAATCATCCACGTCTCCCAAACAAAGGGAAAGCATTTGCTAGTCATCTCACCAGTTTGCTAGTGGAAAAAAATCTTACCAGTAAAATTTTGCAAGTGCACTAGAAAGTTAACTTTGAGCCCTGCTTTAATGGTTTAACTCCAAGGTTTAAAAAAATTAGTACTCATTTAGTAACCTGCAACCTGTTTTTCTTTAATTTACAGCAACAGTGCAGCAAATGTGAAAAACCTGGGAGTTATAACACAGAACACCAGCCCTGTAAATCACGAGTTATTTCTGATTATAGACTGCGGAGGAAAGTTTGTCAGCAACTAGATAACACTGTGCATTCATGTTACAACTGGAAAGATGTAGCCGGACGGCTGGAATTTTCTGTGGAAGATATAGACGACATTGAATACTTGGCATTTTGCCGTCATGGATTATCTCCAATGGAGAATGTTCTTTCAAGATGGGAACAACGTGACCCTCAATGCAGCTTAGAAAGACTTGTCAGCATTTTAAGAGAAATTCAAAGACTGGATGTGGTTTGTGAACTTGGTTATCCTGTGGATTGAAGAAGCTCATGATATGACTAAGTGATTTAGCACATTACTGCTGTTAATTCAGAAGGTCCAGTTTTGCCAACCATTAACATTTAAAACTGATGTGTGATGGCAACAGCTTTGTCAATGTTGATTTAGCACATTACTGCTGTTAATTCAGAAGTGGTGTAAAAATGTCAATTTTTTAAATTTTTTACGGTGGAACTAGGATATAATGAAGGACCAAGGAACTGGAAAAAATTTGTTTACTATAACAAGGTTTCATTATAATTATTATCAAGATTCTCTTTCATAATTTTACCATCACTTGCAGGGTTGTCACTAAGATTTCAAGTTGCCGGGTAAATACATCAAGTAGGCGGGGAATAAAACGGCTAGGGATTTCTTTTGGTTCTATTTTTCTTCTATTTTCCAATAAAAGTAGCCGGGGACCAGTCTCTTAGTAGCCGGGGAAAATCCCCGGCCCCCGGCTCTTAATGACAACCCTGCACTTGGGTAAAGAAGAACGTCCATTATACCGAGGAATTTGTAAAATAGAGGTCCGTTTCATAGAGGTTCCACTGTACTTGTTAATAAAACTCATTAATTTCATAGCTAATGAAGATTTAAACTTAGGACATCACTTCTATGTGCAGAAAAGGTGTACTGGTCAAAACAGGCGTCAATGAAGGCGGGTTTTGGGAGCCGCCAAACCTGCCTGATCGTCCCCTGTTGTACAGGCTACTGATATTTTCAGTAAAAAGGGTGTCGCCTGCGTGGATCGAGAGATTCAGAGTGCTGCACTTGAAATCTGGAGGTCCCATGCAATATTTCAAGCCCCCCCCCCCCCCCCCCCTCCCCTTGAGCACTGGCTCATGCAGCGCCGGAACGTCTGCAAATTTTATATTCTTAAAGTGCGGTTTCCCTTTGCCTTTTCTCTGTTTGGTTGTTGTTGTTGTTGTTGTTGTTTTTTACTGTTTTCTGTGAAGCGTTAAGGTCATCGAAAAGGGAGACTTAAGGCTTGTTGCGTTCCTTTGGAATGATCCGGATAAGGAACTGATCTGAATTCACTCTGATCTGTACAGTCAAACTCGGCATATACACATGAGTAATGCCCTTGATTCTGTAAGTTCTGACTGTATTATGGAACGATCTGACTATTAAGTGGAACGATCATAGAACAAAATGACTGGATACTAGTACTTTCACTGAGGAGGGAGGGGGTGGGGCGTGGAAGGTTCGTATTATTGGGCTGTCCGTGTTTAAAAACGGTTCATTTTATGTAGGTCAAAATACCCCTTTTTGAAACAAAATACTAAAGAAATAAAACAGATCATTACCATCGTAAAATTAAACGTCTCTAACCTTCACAAAGCCGTGAAGGACTGTGTCCACGAAAACACTCAAAAGTCGCTCATTTATATGGCATTACTTAATCAAAAACCGTTCTCTTCATAACTCGTTTGATGCAAACATAGTCTGAAATTGACTTTAACAATTCATCTGTAGCGCTGGGAAATTTACATAGCGTCACCTGTCCGCGTTCCATTACCGAGGTTGACTTCAGTGAATCTGTTGATTGGACAAGAAACAAGTTTCCTTTGTCCGAATTGTGGTCGTTTCGCCCTGACGGAAGTCGATGACAAATGTTTACCCGATGACAAATGTTCAACACTCTTCAGACTACAACACGGCTTATCAGAAATGTCTTTGACTTAAGCTTGAATTTCTTTCCTGATTTAGTGCTGAAAAGGGTCCAGAAATCTGAACGATCTTAACGATCTTGATAATCACATTCGAGAAACGAATATTGTATATTCGTCGAAAACTGAAGTCTTCATACGCTTCAGCGTTCGCTACGTCTATGTCTCAAGTTTTCACTGGAAAATCTGTTGACCCACATGTGCAACCACTTTCTTTTCACTTAAATTCGTCTTATCAGGCTTAAAAAACGACAAATAAACATCGGACGGATTGACGTACGTCCGGGGCGAATCAACTTTCTACCGAAAAGACCTGTTTACAACGTCCGCATTAACAGGTGTCCGTATTAAGCAATAAAATAAGCACTTTATTTGAGTGTCAATGTATTTAGCATCTAAAGTACTAATTGAGGACACTATTTTTACGTCTCCAACTGGAGACGGGACCGCCATTTTACGTGATCATCCGAGCCACGCGAAGGTCTAGCCGTTTGCAGGGCAAAGGAAGTGCCTTCATTTCTCAGTTATTTTAAGACCCCGAGTATTGGTCCGACCAAGGGAATCGAACCCGCGACCTCCCGCTCTGCCCATTCAAGCGCTCTACCGACTGAACTAATCCTGCCGCGGTTCAAATTGCGGGTTGAATTAAGAAAAAAGGTAAGGGCTATCCCCAGAGGTAAAGAAAGCTGTCCCGGTAATACAGTAGAAGGAAAGGAAATTTAGTTCGAGTTAGCGGGGAGTTCGAGTTATACGATGTTCTACCGTATTGAAGAATCCGAAGAGTAGGCTTCAACTGTACGTCAACCAGAGGAGTTGATGAATCCTTGTCCAGGGTGCATTCATCGGTTCCTGTACTGTGATGATCTCAGATCACTGATCCTGATCCGGATCATCCCAAAAAAATGCACTAGTTTCATCATCGCTGCAGGCGAGTCCACATTTTCCTCATAGCTTTCGTGCCAAGTCTTCTTGCAGTGATTATGTTCTGGCCATTGCTAAGTTGAAGTTATATTTGTTTCTAAAAAAGTGTGATTTCTCTGTTGTTATTTGCCCATTGAACGGAGACCTGCATGTGAACAAGGAAATAATATATTCCTATTTTGATCCCAATAATGTAAATTAAGATATATACGATAAATACTGCGCTTAAAGGAAGCCCTCTTTTTCAGCGATGGCAGGGCGCCCTGCCAAATGATGTTGGCACTGGTTCTTACCGAGGTGACTTTAAAGGCACGCCAAAAAAAAAAAAAGAAAACTCAAAAACTTTGCCGCGGAAGCTACCTCGGTTGTTCTCTGCTAGTAGAGGTATCTCACGGTGAGAAAACAATTTGAGGAAGGTGAAATCAGTTTCCACCACAAATCTGGTCGGTACGTTCACGAGAGCGTGAGAGAATTCGTCTTAGACCAGTAGAGGTTTCTCTCCTTCCTTTCCGGCTTCTTTGCTCCCGGTGAGAGATCCTACTGACAGGGAACCTTGGATGCCTCTATATTGGATACTCAGAAACGTCCTTTTTAATTTTTTTTCTCGTTCTCAGAATTGCAAGAAAGGCTGTTTTAATATGTCGCATCAAAATTTATAACGTCGTTCATTTTTGCCGCAATATTTAACACTAAAGTCTGCATAACTCACTTAATGTTGGCATTTCAATCGTAGTTTCTGGAAACGCTCGAGGCCTGCCGTAACTCGTAACTCAGTTGAGAAGGAAGTAGTCTATTTTCTGTCAAAATTTTCCAAAAAGATCCAAAAGCGAGGGCAACTGAGATGCCTTAAAGTATATGCCTTGCATACACTTGATTCTTCTTCTAAGTGTTCCTGTTACTCTTCCAGTTGGCTTACAGCCAGCGTCAGTCTTGAACCTTCAAAAGGTATCAGTATTCTTCAACTAAGAAACGTTCTTTTGTTTCTTTGTTGATAAAAATAGCTTCTTGTGCCATTTTTGGACCTGCATGTTCAGACCTTTCTACTTGTGGTTTTGTGTTTGTTTCTGTATTAATTTCCATCGTTATTGTTGAATTTGTTTATGTGACAAACGAAACATTTGTTTAAATAAGACAGTATTAAGTCCACTCAACACTGATAAAGTCTACGTGGGCAAAATATTATCCGAATTTTAGTCTCGTCTAGAATCTCGTACAGAACTTCCGGCTTCCGCATTTTCTAGCGACGACGAAGCGCTGTGTTTAGTGCTTCCGGGATAATATAAGAAACCAATAGGTCACAGTTTTGACTCCTGCTGCTGGGAGAACTTAAACTAACATCCTTTTCACTACCTTAAAACATCCGATTCACAATTTGATGGCAGTTTTCAAAAATGAGCACCAGATTCAAGCCTTGAAAGTGGTATAATCTAAGAGCGCCATAATTTTTTAAGGTTCAGGGGGTTCATTTCTGAGTTTCTAGAGATATTTTGCGGTTGCGTGGGCAGCTTTGTTGAAAAGTAACAATATGAGTACCGAAGTTTCTGATATATCATAAGCATGGACCTTAACATACCTGAAATATCCCGCCCAGAGGTCATGAAAATGCTTTTTTAGCTCTTTTCCTCCCAAAAGGAATCCATTTTCACGATACACCTCCTGTTTTCAACTAAACTTCACCTCCCTCACTGATCCAACCAACCAATCGCCTTATGAAAACCACGCTGTTTTGTTATGACCTGCGATATTGTGTTTACGTTTTTTACTAGTCTGCACCGATATCTGCCATTTTCCTGATTGTTTAGCTTTCAGTTCGACTTTCATGTGAAAAAAACA
Source organism: Porites lutea (assembly GCF_958299795.1). Taxonomy (NCBI): domain Eukaryota; kingdom Metazoa; phylum Cnidaria; class Anthozoa; order Scleractinia; family Poritidae; genus Porites; species Porites lutea. Next base: position 10,041,623 of record NC_133206.1, read on the forward strand.
GGCATTAAGTTACATTCCTAGACTTCAGAAAGGTCTAATCTGGTTCGCAATATTAAATTTCACCCCCAGTTTAAAGTTCTTGCCTAGAGGACTTTCAGGACTTTGACCAGGCTCAACCTAATACTCAAAGCGCAAATATTTCCGCAAACATTGCTGCTCCGTCCTTTCCGTCAACCTTGCTGTTTGGAACAAGCCTGAAAGGTAATAATTCTTAAAAGTTTCGCGTCCACCATTGTAAATTAAGCGGAGCTGGCAAGCTTTGAAGTCATTTTCGGGGAATGTTAAGTAAAAATAACCTCCCACATAATGGATATAGTTCCCGAAAATAACTACGTAGGAGGGTAAGGATGTCAGTAGGAACATTTTGAAGTCCTTATGAACAGGCAAGGATTCCAAGACCTGAATTCACTAGTTACGCTAAACGTTCAGATTTTCAGTTTTTCACTAAAGGAAAATTTCACCTTCGGGTAGTAGACTCCCAGGAGAAGCTCGCACCTTATTAGACATAAAACGGTCACGTTTGATCCTGGATCTGCGCCTGATTGATAATTTCTTTTCATGCATTTAAATAGCTGTTAATTGAATTCCTTTTGTCATTTTCCACGCTGCAAGGATTTTGTTGAAATCGTAATTAATCCATCGTTCTAGGAAAATCCGTTTCGACACACCTGGAGTACACGTGTTTCTGTCTGGCCTTGATTTTCTTTATTTTTATCCATTGCACAAGAATTTGAAAATCTCTGACATTTGCGGTGATCGCAAAGGCAAGTAAGGACATACTTCAGAGCTTAAATAATAGAGGCGCTATGCTATGAATACCGACCTCCTCTCAAAGAACACAAGGATAGTGAACCATAACGTGATCCAGGGGACTCCCCTCACCCAGCCCTCCCCCACCCTTCAACGTCACTTTGACGTCATGGTGACGTGTTTTGCTTCAGCTCTTCCTGCAAAATATAAATGTGCTCCGGTTATTTTGGGTGTTGTTCTTGTTTGCCAACCATTCGCAGAATTGGCAACAAACAGACATGTCCACTGCAAACGAACAATCTGTTTGCGAGCGGGTTCTCTATCGAGGTAAAAAGCAAGAGGTATGTACAACACAGTTTTTAATTCGAATTCTTTGATTGTAGTTCGGAAAATATGCTTACATTTACGGTCTTAAAACATTTAAAGTTTAACATCTCATTTAAGCTTAACAAGAAATATATGCGAAGCGTTTTTAGTTGTTGGAATAATATTATATGCTAAAACATAACCTCAAAGATCCGTTGAAAACGGCAAGAAGGAAAATTTGACTCACGACGGCCATCTGTAGCTGAGCGAGATCATTTCCGGATGGCCATTCATGTTCTCTCAAAATTTATCTTAAATATTAGTTTCAACAACTCGATAAATTTTTAACAAATAAATGACAGTGAATTCTTCTTTCCTTTTTTAGTGGGAACACAAAAACATTAGCGTGAAAAAGAACATCCGCAATGGAAAATGTAAGTAATTTCCTATAAAACTCAACATGGGAGCAAATACAAATAACACCTTGCCACGCGAATTTCATCGAATTGCATGGTCACGCGAATTATATTAGCCATAACACAAACTGTTTGAATTTCATCGTCAAGTTGTAGCCTGAATACTGAGGAGAGGGTTTCACGAATGAAAAATATTGGTTCAGTCGATAAGTTTGTAATGTTGTCACTCTTCGATCGATGTCTTGTGGCGTGAATTTAATTTGCCACTACTATTTCACCGCTGTGCTCTCAATACTTTCTAAACAAGAACATCATATATTTTACGCTACCTGTCAAGCTCAATTGTTTTGGCGCTTCATTATAATTTGTAAGATGCGCAATTCATTTGCAAACAACCTCGTGGGCTGAAATATGCTAATTTTAATACTTTCTTTTTTATACACCGATTTCATTTTCTGTGTTAGTAATTAATAATAATTATTTAAAATTAGCGGTTATAATAACATTTTTACCGGTGTTTGTTGTATTTATTGCGAGTAAATTCTAGTGAATTTATTGTCAGATATATTTACCGTGGAATTTTGCACAATCTTGTTACGTTATCTTGTTACGGTACCTTTTTTTTAACTTTTCACCTAATCGACTGGCATTAACAAAAAAGGTAACAATTTTGAATTTTGTTCTATGAAAAATGAATGCAGAAAGTTAATTTTTCTCCTCTTTTCAAGTAGCAGAGTTGATCTTTTTGTAAAAAAGTAGAATTGCCGGAACCTTTCACTGATTTATAATAAACTGCTTCTAAATAGCATGAATGATAAAGTAGTTTTGTCAGCCAACAGTTATGGACCCACGGGGGTACTCCGGATTTCAAATGACGGGCATAATAGAAGGATTTTGGGGAGTTTGAAATTTTCGATTCCAGAATTTTTTTAGGTAGGAAAATTTGGCAAGTATTTTTTTTTGGTGATTTGATCTAAAGTAGGGATTTTTGGGGGTATTCAAAACAAGGTAGTACCTTCTTATCCTGGCCAAGTTGTAGTTCTGCGAAAACAGTACAAACAATTTGGCTTGGCATTTTTGGGGGGTTAATTTTCGGTCTAGGGTTTTTTCTGGTTTTGATTTTTGCCCCCATTCAATCATTCCCATCACTTGAAATCCAGAGTACCTCCACTGGGGTTATGGACAGCCAAGCCACAAACGATATTAGCAAATGGAGATTTATTTAGTGTCCTTTTTCTTTCCCTTCCCCCCAAATGGAAGGGCCCTTCATCTTAGCTCCAAGTATTTCTTCTTTCTACATTTTCCATAAACAAATTAATTTGAACAATAATCCACCCTGGCAGTGATCCAAAGAGGATGATGATGTTGCTTAATAATTTTATTGTTATCTCAATGATACCACCACAGCTTTACAGAGGTGAAGTGGTCATCTTATAGTATTACTTTCTTTTGAGCTTCCTGTCTATCACTCCACCTCACCACAGCTTTTACAGAGGTGAGGTGGTTATCTTATACTATTACTTTCTTTTGAGCTTCCTGCACAGTCTTGCTTAAAAAAGGTAAAAAATAATACTTTTTATGAACTTTGCACAATATACCAATATCTTTAGTAGAGATGTTTAGGAAAGACCCAAATTATTATATCAACAACTAACGTAGGTCATTATGGTCCAAGTATTTCTTCTTTCTACATTTTCCATAAACAAATTAATTTGAACAATAATCCGCCCTGGCAGTGATCCAAAGAGGATGATGATGTTGCTTAATAATTTTATTGTTATCTCAATGATACCACCACAGCTTTACAGAGGTGACGTGGTCATCTTATAGTATTACTTTCTTTTGAGCTTCCTGTCTATTGTCTCCACCTCACCTCAGATTTACAGAGATGAAGTGGTCATCTTATAGTATTACTTTCTTTTGAGCTTCCTGTCTATCACTCCACCTCACCACAGCTTTTACAGAGATGAAGAGGTCATCTTATAGTATTACTTTCTTTTGAGCTTCCTGTCTATCTCCACCTCACCACAGCTTTACAGAGGTGAGGTGGTTATCTTATACTATTACTTTCTTTTTAGCTTCCTGCACAGTCTTGCTTAAAAAAGGTAAAAAATAATACTTTTTATGAACTTTGCACAATATACCAATATCTTTAGTAGAGATGTTTAGGAAAGAGCCAAATTATTATATCAACAACTAACGTACGTCAATATGGTCTCAAGATGGCCTCTTAAATACATTCAAGTCTTATCTTGTTGAATTCTTGTTTGCATCAGATGTGATGGAAGTTAAAAAAATTCCACGAAGAGCAATGTTTTGGAAGTTGGCAAAAAAGCCTGAAGCCATAGAACTGGTTCCCAACAGTTATGCAGTGGTTCACCTGGACGACCTCGACAACCACAGAAATGTTCTTGCTCTCATACATCTTAGTCGAAATTCCCGGATAACAGGCGTGCAGTTTTTTACATCAGAAAACACTGAAGTGTTCTGTAATATTAGAGATTTCCTGTCAAAGTGTTGTGATGGTAAGAGCTTTAAGCAGGTTTATTGATTTTTCTAAAGTGTATAATATGTTGAGGTTCACAAGGGTTTGCTCTAAGAAAAATAATGTAGGGAGCCGAATGCTCTGAACCTGTCAAATCCAGAATGCCCAGTTGCCTGGGAGAAAAATCTCGGTAATAAGGTCACCTTCGTTATTACAGCCAGTTTTTTTCAGCCAGGCAAAACAGCCAAACATTTCCTTATAAAAAAATGTTAATGCAGTCACCCTTAAAATACCAAACAGTAGAATCTCTTATAATTTCACCTTGTTGATACGGCCATTCATTTGAAATTTACAAAAATTAATATGCCTGCGACATGTCAATTTCATTGACCTAGTAATCTGAGCTTATTCTTGTACTGTTTTCAGGCAGTACACTTAAAATGCACTTGTGGCGATTTATAGCTGAATTTCAAAATAGTTTCATGTAGTGAAGGATAATTTTAGGTAGTTTTTTCAATTACTGTGCATGATATCTACATTTCAGTGAGAACAGTTGTTTAAAAAATGTGAATGTGATGCACTGTGTATTTGTCATTACAGCCCTCAAGTCATGAAATTTGAACCTGCCCTGGTAATACAGGCACCCCATTAATACACCCAATTTTTTTACTAATTGGTGACGGTATTAATAGGGTTCCTCTGTACACTCAACTGTCGCCTTGTAGACACCTCACTATAACAGACACCTCGATAATACGGACAGAAGCTCAATCCCAAGCAAAAAATAAATTACACACATTTGACTGAAGTAAATCGCGGCTATTACAGACTCTTGCTAATGGGGACACCAACTTTGTGGGGGGGGGCGGGGGGCGGGGTTTGAGGGGTGGTTTGTAACACTGGACCCTCAAAATTTTACATTCAGTTTCTTTTTTTTCTTGAAAGTGACCAACTGCATGTTGTAATGAGCTATCTGTAATGTGTTATTCTTAGTTCCGAGGTATTCACTTATGTGATAATTTGAGACTGAAAGGTTAATTTGTCAATTTGGTTCAATTTTTTCCAGGTGTTTCTTTTGATGTTGCCGTCAGTGACGTTCAAGACAAAACTCACCTACTAATATTCCATGACAGGGTTTGTTTAACAAGAATCCAAGGATATGACTTCACACTGCATAGGGAATGGCCCATTGAATCTCTGACACAGCTGACAGCCACAGCTAGTGGTATCACCCTTGTCATGACAAAGGAAGGGAGAAAAGAACCATTTGATTTGAGAACTGAACAAGGAAATGAAGTAAAAGTACCTTTAAGTGACAAGATTCAGTGCCTTTCACCTGCCATCCAGCGACATCTTTCTTGTGGTATGAACATAGCTACAGGAATAACACACTGCGATGGCAACTCTAATATTGTACCAACTGCACACGAGTCTCAGGCCTTCAAAGCAAACCCAGTACAATTTACAGTAACTAATCATAAAACACAAGGGCAATTTCCATCACCAGACGAATCAACTTATCTATCCAGGATAACTGCGAGTTCTGGTGATCTGAGATTAAGTCCTCAGCATCTTCAATCTGTTTCTGGCTCAAAATCGGTTTCACAGTTATCTGAAGTTACACATAGACTACAGTATGACGATAAGGTTAACTCTCAAAATCAGCTAAAAGTGAATGACACCAAGGAAATGTATACACGTGACTGCGAAGGCAAACCTGAAGGGAAACATGCTAAAGAGGATCTTGAACATGATCCACCACCTGTCCCACAACGTCAATTAAAACCCAGTGGCAAACAGACAACACAAAGCGATTTGGTCACTGGTGAAATGTCTGCAAATAATAACAATATGGGTGATTCTACTTTACCAAGGACACGAAGCTTTCAGATTGTTCAACAACCCTTGAATGAGCGAAAAAGGCAACGACACAATAGCATGCCACGTAAAGAAGGGAGAAAGACAATTACAGAGCTTGTTCAACCAATATGCGAAGACCCTCCTCCTAAAAAATCTGAAAATGGTTGTGAAGATGAATTATTGGATTTGGAGCCGTCAAGCAATGTTGGTTTGCCAACAGATAGGCATTGCACTGTGGCTAAAAATGAGGATAATCGCAAAGATTATGAGCACCACAAACTGCCTGACATGGTTGAAAATAAAGAGGAACCAGCCACAGATAAACTACTTTCTGAGCACCACAAACTAGCGAACGTAGCTGAAAACAAAGGGGAGCCAGCCAGAGATAAACTGCATTATGTTAACTTACCACAAGGCTTTAGACCAAGTTGTTATCTTTACATGAATCTTCCTGATCCAAAGAAAGCTCCCAAGGAATCTGTGACTTATGTCAACCATGTTTACATGGGCAGAAGTATGAAAGGCATTTATGAAAATGTGTTTCCCATCATGTCGGAATGTCCAGAGGGAAAAGAGCCAGTACCAGAACTTCCACCGCCAACACTTCAACCTCGTCAGCCACCACCTCGAATACCACAGCGGCTACCACCTGGTAGGCAAGTACCGCGAAATATGCCACCAAAATTTCCTACGGCAAGTCCTTTACCTTGTCCACCTCCCCGCCCACCAAGGAAATCTCTTAAATGTACATCAGCTTCAAAGGTAACAAACATCTTGTGTCATGATGTAATAATGAATACAGTTGAAGCTCTCCTTGTGATCATTCTCATAAGCGACCAGCTCTTAATACAACCACCTTTGTGAAACCCTGTTTGAACTGTTGTAATGAAAAGCTCTCATAAGTGACTGCTCCCATAAGCGATTACATCAGCTTTGGAGATTACCCAACTGTACTTTCCCTTTGTTTTTGAACTTTTGTAAGCGACCACTCAGAGTCTTACATATAAATCAACACTTTACTGAAACAGTTTAGCTATGTCCATATCAGATAAAAAGACACTCGTTAAACATTAATTTCTTCTTTATGAATTGTTGATGAGTTTTTAAGCTCTTGTAAGCGACCACCCTATATTTTACTGCCATGCAGTTGCTAACGAGAGCTCATTCTCATAAGTGACCAGCTTTCGTTACGACCACTTTTTAGAATTTCTGGGGTGGTCGTTTACGAGAGCTTCGACTGTAATAAAAATTATTCACCTAGTAATAAAGAGGAGAAGTGTGATGTCATGTTACCATGGAAGCAAAATTTTTGGATCACAACAAAAGGGAGCTTAGGCAACAACGATGGCGACAAGAACGGCAAAAAAAGCAATAAGTTTACATTAATAAAACAACTTTGCACATCATGCATCATGCTTTTCTGCACATTTTTTAGCCATCGTTGCATGACTGCGACATGAAACTTCCTAATTTCACGCGTCTGCTTTACTGAGTAGGTGAACAAAACTCGGATTTCTTAACTCGGATAGGATCCTTTCGGATTCAACCCCAGAAAATTTTGCTAACATTTGGCAAATTAAATGAATAAGATAGATGAAGTTTGAAACAGTGCAAATTTACTTTTTAAGTGAATTTTTGGTTTTGCTACCATGGCAACATGACGTAACGACCCCTCTTTATTTAGCTTTGCATGTAATATTCTACAATTCCATGAGGGATTTGCAAGTCTTGATGATTCATTGTAAAATGTTTGACTTGTTTAGGAGGACATCCAAGTTCAAATTGCAGTTTTTGCATCAAGAGCAGTTGTCAGTCGGGTGTGGTACCTACGGATTGTGGTGATGAAACATGATCCAGATGACACTACCTTTAAAGTGAGTTGATCATTGTTATTAATATTCTGTTAGTGAAAGACTGTGATAAGAAAACTCAGTAAATTCCTTCTTGGTGTGTGTTCATCACCCTTAATAAGATTGTTACTTTGCATCTATAATTGTTACTTGACGACAAGGATGTTAATTAGAGGGGGCTTATGACTTACGGTTTGCCAGCTTTGTAGGAAACTAAAAATACTTTCTGATGAGTAGAACTCAGATTGGACTATTCATATATAATTCACAAATGAAGGCTCTGGAAAACAGACGTTAAAATAATTCTATAGAAATAAACCAAAATTTCAGCCCAAAAAAATCTACCTCCCCCCCCCCCCCAACCCCCGCCCATTTAATCTGCTCAGCCAGTGAAAAAGACCCCTTAAGTTACTGCAGTATAGTCATATGAAAATGTTAGAATGTTCTACTTATGTTATCCTGTTCCAATGATTTTGTATAGACGGTGAAGGAACGGGAACTTGCCAGCAAGTATCATCTGATGCAGACTTATCCATGTAGCATTTCCTCAGATATCATCATTTCATTAAAACATCAGTGCCAGCAGTTTAAACTTACCAGCGAAGATTCACAGGTGAATACTTTAAATGAGATGGTGAAATTTCTCAAATAATAGTTGAAGTGTAAATGCCCAACTTCAATAATAGTATTACACACCATTCCAAATTAATACTTTGTTTTAGAAAATTTTTTGCTCTAAAGTATTACATTGTTATGCAGAAAATGTTCAGCTCTCTCTCTGAAAAAGAGTGTCAGCCCCCAGGTGCTGGCTCCTTGGAAAGTTGAGCGGTGGGGTAGGGTCTCTGTATTGGTTTATAGCAGACTGAGTATGTAAATTTTAACCCATAAGTACATACTCCCATTGGCTATCTGGTCCCAGTTGTTCAAAAGGTGGATAGCGCTATCCACCAGATAAATCTCTATCCAATGGATAGCGCAATCGTTTTCCCTAATATTTATCCGCTGGATAGTGATTTATCCGGTGGATAGGGCTATCCGACCTTTGAACAACCGGGGCCTGGAGGTGACATAACATAACCTATGAGAAGTCTCTCTGAGGGCAACATTGCAAAATCTATAATGTCAGAGGGAACAATGCATTTTTTTCATAAGGTAGTTTTGTTCTTACCATCAATATAACAGTTTTCCAGTTTAGGAACAGTCAGAGTTTTACATTCACTGTCATTAATGTGTATGTTTTTTTGCCAACAGGAGGTTGATTACCACATAATTGAGAATCTTGTTCATGGGTTTTGGTTTGTGGTTGAGTTCCATTTAGAACATCTAAGCAATGAAGTTGACCAGTTTGTTGGAAATGTCTGTGTCGAGCCTAAAGGTCTCCCTGTTGGTGAAAAATGTCCAATCAACAAGAAATTCAATCTTGGAATCACCGAAGATTTTGAACTGAAGGTTAGCTATATCCTTGGAATTAAACCATTTACATCCAGTACATCCATAGATTGATTGCCATTTCCTCTGATTTAAATACTGTTGGCCAGAAACAATCAATGTGGTACATTATATCAAATCTCAACTAAGACGGTGTTAATAGTTTGTAGGCAAAATTTGTACTTCCACTAAAATGTGACTTTGCTTGTAAAGATGTGATCACCAAAGTATAGATCAGCGTTCTGGGATTTGTGGTGCACAGGACACCCAGCAAATTCCTACATACCTTACAATCCCACCTTAAAGCCCTGGGCTTATATAACTTCATAAGGGGTTTTGGGTGATTAAACTTATCTGAGAAATGAATTAAAGAGAGTTACAGAGTTATCGGTACCGGATATACCGTTATATCCAGAATACTATCCTCATTAGTAAATGGATGGGCTTATATCCAGGGGGGGGGGGGGGGGAGGGTTAAAACTGGAAGGGGCTTTAACATGGGATTTTGCAGTATGTTATAATTGCAAAGTGACAAATACAAATTCTTCAGACTGATCTCCTTACATTTCCTTACAGAATTGGTTATGAGAGAATTTGATAAAATATCAAAGCATTTAGCAAAATAACTTTTATTTCTTCGCAAGAATTCTTTAAACTACCAAAGTGTTCAAAATTTAATATAACTAAACACAGTTGATAGGCACTGTAACACTCGCAAACTCGCAAAATGCAAGTGATTTTGATGATCTGCGAGTGAGGAAAATATCCAGTGGCAATCGTCCAATAAGAATTATCCACGTCTCCCAAACAAAGGGAAAGCATTTGCTAGTCATCTCACCAGTTTGCTAGTGGAAAAAACTCTTACGAGTAAAATTTTGCAAGTGCACTAGAAAGTTAACTTTGAGCCCTGCTTTAATGGTTTAACTCCAAGGTTTAAAAAAATTAGTACTCATTTAGTAACTTGCAACCTGTTTTTCTTTAATTTACAGCAACAGTGCAGCAAATGTGAAAAAGCTGGGAGTTATAACACAGAACACCAGCCCTGTAAATCACGAGTTATTTCTGATTATAGACTGCGGAGGAAAGTTTGTCAGCAACTAGATAACACTGTGCATTCATGTTACAACTGGAAAGATGTAGCCGGACGGCTGGAATTTTCTGTGGAAGATATTAACGACATTGAATACTTGGCATTTTGCCGTCATGGATTCTCTCCAATGGAGAATGTTCTTTCAAGATGGGAACAACGTGACTCTCAATGCAGCTTAGAAAGACTTGTCAGCATTTTAAGAGAAATTCAAAGACTGGATGTGGTTTTTGAACTTGGTTATCCTGTGGACTGGAGAAGCTCATGATGTGATTAAGTGATTTGGCACATTACTGCTGTTAATTCAGAAGTGGTGTAAAAATGTCAATTTTTGAATTACGTATAGTGGAACTAGGATATAATGAAGGACCAAGGGACTGGAAAATATTTGTTTGCTATAACGAGGTTTCATTATGATATTATTATCAAGATTCCCCTTCACAATTTTACTATCACTGGGGTAAAGAAGATTCTTTGTTATACCAAAGAATTTGTAAAATAGAGGTCCGTTTTATAGAGGTTCCACTGTACTTGTTAAAAAAAGTCATTAATTTCATAGCTAATGAAGATTTAAACAAAGGACATCACTTCTGTGAAGTTATTACCGGTAAAACTGGAAAGCTTTGAAAATGTTGCTCTTGTTCAAAACTTGTTGATCGAGGATCAAGATCAATATTATAAAGCTATAAAAAACACTTGAAAGAGTTAATTGTTCCATAGATTTCTAGACACCTTGAAGTTGAAAAAGCCTTAGCTACACTTTATTTTTGCCAGATTCCTCTCAATGTGTCTGGATATTAGCACCAATAAAATATTCTAAGTGTGTTTGATCTAACAGTAATAAATTTAATTTTTCTTCAAACATGCTCCTCAGGAAATAGACCTTCTAGAAAGGGTTCATAATTTTTTAAACGAGAAAGGTCCAGTTTTGCCAACCATTTACATTTAAAACTGATGTGCAATGGCAACAGTTTTGTCAATGTTGATTTGGCACATTACTGCTGTTAATTCAGAAGTGGTGTAAAAATGTCAATTTTTTAATTACGTATGGTGGAACTAGGATATAATGAAGGACCAAGGAACTGGAAAAAATTTGTTTACTATAATGAGGTTTCATTATAATTATTATTATCAAGATTCTCTTCCATAATTTTACCATCACTTGGGTAAAGAAGAACGTCCATTATACCAAGGAATTTGTAAAATAGAGGTCCGTTTCATAGAGGTTCCACTGTACTTGTTAATAAAACTCATTACTTTCGTAGCTAATGAAGATTTAAACAAAGGACATTCCTCCTGTGAAGTTATTAGAACTGTAAAGCTTTGAAGATTTTGCTCTTGTTCAAAACTTGTTGATCGAGGATCAAGATCAATATTACAAAGCTATAAAAAAACACTTGAAAGAGTTAAGTGTGCCATGGATATCTAGACACCTTAAAGTTGAAAAAGCCTTAGCTACACTTTTTTCCACCAATAATATATTCCATGTGTGTATGACATACCATAGCCTGCGAACTGCAGACGCATTTCCGGTACCATTACTGGTATGTCTAGCCTGCGAACTGCAGATGCATTTCCGGTCATCACTTCTCTCCCTCCGGAGGGAGAGAAGCGACGGCCGGATTCAAATGCATCTGCTGTTCGCAGGCTAGACATACCAGTAATAAATTTAATTTTTCTTCAAACATGCCCCTCAGGAAATAGACCGTCTGGAAAGGGTTCGTAATTTTTTAAACAAGAAAGGCCCTGCTTTGCCAACCATTTACATTTAAAACTGATGTGCAATGGCAACAGTTCTGTCAATGTTGATGTAAAGCAAAGTAAATTTTTTTGTAAGTATTCTATTTTTATGTCAGGAAATAAATACATCTAAAATTTAAACTAGCTTTAAACTTGTTTAAACTAAGCTTGTTTTGCAACTTTTTTATCTTTTTTCTTTCCGATTACACTTAAAGTAGTAATTTAGTAGTACTAACAGTTTTTTCAGAAATAAAAGTTTCTTACATTATTCTTGAATGAGAAATAAAAAAGAGCCTCTATAATAATCCTCTACTGTGATCTTTTATTAATTGACATGGCCATATGAGATATTAACATTCCATTTAAAATTAGATCTGCAACGTATTTGAACTCTATCTTTCAAAACCACCTAAGAACATAATGGTAATGACCAGTCTCTAGACTGCATTGAAGATATTTTCTTCGGGTGTGCCAGTGTTTATGCCAGTGTATTCGCAATGCTGAATTCTTAAAAAAGTTTAAGATTTGGGGTGATTCCATGGGGGCAAGGACGACCCCATAGGATGGTATTGCTGGTTTGCATGTGACCTCACGGCGGTCATGTTTGTGGTCCAGAACAAAAGCATTACTCTACTCTGGGAACTGAACTCTATATTCATGTAAATTTCTTCGAGAAAAAATTCTACTGTATTGACCCCTAACATGGCCTCCTTGTCACGTGGTTGCAAACCAAGAATTTGTACTAACCCCAATCACCCTCAGTGATAAAATCAAAGATGGCAACCACAGAATTATGAACATACATGTAAACAAGAAGCTTTCGCTTACCCCCAAAATATGCCTGCAATGCATGATAATCACTCTCCTAATGACTAAATATCGCTATTCACATGATAATATTTTGAACTCATCTGACTCGTCCATTTTGGAACCAAGAACCTATACTTTTGATTCATTACATCCTGGTAGATTCATTACTAGCCTGCAAAGCTGGCAGTTTTTTGGTCTGTTTTTCTGCCCAGTGTGTGTCTGAGAGTCACCCACGCGCGAGGTCAAATGAGAAAATGCGCGAGGTCAATGGAGAATTTATTTTTCGTTCTCGGTTCAGTTTTTGTGAGGCTGTATCTCTTACTTTGCAAACCACTTTTAATACCAACCCTGTACGAACCACAAATGAAAAACACATAAAAAAAAACTGCCAGCTATGCGAAGGTGCTTTACACCCAGACCTTAGTGAATGTTCTAAAGACATTACTGAGCAGTTAGACCCCAAAGAGGGGGGCAAGGTGGTGGAGGGAGGGAGGGTCTCGTCACGAGTTTGCAAGCAACAATTTTGCATTCACTAGTCACAAAGAAATGGTGGAATTATTGACCTTTGATCTCCACCATGTGTTCGGGTGATCTCTGAGTAACCATTAATTCCCTAGGGGATCCAGCTGTAAGTTAAATCAAGCCACCAGATGCTAGTTAAGGTCATTTGGCCAAATAAAATTAATGATTTAATTTCTTCAATTGATGGGTTTTGGCAGTTCACATTTCACACAGTGCACTTCGATCATGACTTCTCGAAAATAAGCTTGCCCCCTCTCTCCAAATACTTAACAAATATTAGTTCCTTGGTAACTTGACAAGTCAATGAATGATGCAATTCTCTTGGGAATGAACAGTTCATATCATACTTTTGATGAAGCTAAGTATTGTCCAATGCAACTCCTCTCCAAAGAGACATGCATTGACAGTGGCGCATACATGTATATGAAGAGCTCTATATTCTCTCTGACAACCATATTGCTGCCTTGCAACCAGTCTGGATGATTGTGGACAGTGCCTGATACATTGGTGCCTAGACAAAGAGAAGAAAATTCTTTTTGGTCTAGGTCTCCTTTATTGACTGATAAACTGATAAAGCATACTTCACCATACTTCCCTACTGGCAGAGGCCTCTTTTTTAAGGTATTCAGCAGGCAAAAGAAAAGAGGTCTCTTTTCCTCTCACCCACCAAGTACTAGGGAAAGGAGGCATCTACTTGCAGGGAAACACAATACATCAGAATTATTTCTCATCAAGAAAATCAGGTTGGTTTGTTGTGTGGATAGCACAATCCAACCTTTGAATGACTGGGGCCAGTATGTTACATGCTAATTAAAAGTGTGCTGTTTATGCCAGAGGTATGTCAAGATGAAGAGAGTTTCAGGCATGTTTAAGAATCTTACAAACAATATACATCAGTAACATGTTGCTTGCATGTCACAGTGTGCTGTAAAAAAGTCACAGCCATGTGACAGATATACCATGGGTCAGTCTTGCAAAACAGGACAGAGATGTCTCAAAGAAAAAGGCAAATTCCAATCCAGAAAGTGTGCAGTTTGCTCACCTTTTCAGCATCATGCTTTTCTCCAATATGAAGGTGCTCCAGCTCTTCATCACGAAACGTTTGTATTGTCTAAATATTATTAAAATAACTGCAGATCAACTTAGTGCAACTGCTGTCACTGTTTTGGTGTTGATAACTCTCAGGTACCAGTAGCATATTTCTAGTCTTAACATACAGTGAAAGAGCAAAATTTAATGGAGCTAAGCAAACCCAAATGGCTAGAGATTATTCCCATAGTTTCTACAGGTAGTCTTTAATAGTTGACAGAGTTGAGAAATGTTCGGTGAATTACTGTACTTAATTAAAATAAAAAGACTGTCCTGTCCTGTTCTTATGAATTCAATTTTAAAGTGTTCATCAAGGCAAGTAGATGGGTCAGTGAGGCATAAATCTGACTCCACTCTACAGTTCAGCATGCAGTTAATGCTTCCTTTCTTCAACCAGGGAAAGTAAAAGTATTACTGCAAAACTCACAAAACTGTGAGCACCAGAAATATATCTGGAATGTTATTTTGTTGCGAGGAGAAAGCCAGCAAAGCATGAGAAAACTAAACTGCAACAGCCACGGAAATAAGTTTGTGGTGTTTAGGTTTGCTCACCTGTCCTGCACTTTGTTGTGACAGGTCACTACACTATCAACAGTCTGGAAATTTTTCAGGTGTTCACAGTTTTCTGAGTTTGACAGTAATACATTGATTGAAGTCAACTTACATCTAATAACTCTTTATTTTCATCTGTTACACCTTCTGTTAAAAGTTCCCTCAACTGACTGAAAATGAGAAAGAAATATTCAGAAAACTTTCAACATACAAACAAACATTAAGCCTCAAGATATGTCCAAGTTTGCAGGCAGCTGCAAAATTTGCTAAAACTGGAAAATTCGATGAATCAGGGTAGAGCAGCATTAGAGGAGGTGGAGAGGGCCCCAACTAACTCAATGATTTTTGTGATTTTACATTTTTTTGGCAATTATTGCGAAAAATTGGACCATTTTTGGGACTTTTCGCAAGTGCACAAAAAATCGCAAATTTGCAGCTGCGTGTAATATCCTTCTGTTAGCAATCACCCCAAATTGCCAAGATTAGATGTTCCACCTATAGTGCTTTGACTGGGAAAACTGATTTTGGTATTTTATAAAAAGTGGTATATTAACATATATGTTGTAGTTAATTTTCTATTTCACTTAATTATTTTTTCCATTGTTTTTGGGCATGGTAATGTATGCTAATGAATTTGTCTGGTACCAACAATTTTTTAAAAAGAAAATTAAAAATATTTATTATAGATGTCAGTTTTGGGGGAAAAAAGGTTATGAGCAAAAGACGAATGACTGCAGTCTCAATCATGCATTTTTTTCGTTACTTTCTCCCAAAACAGACATTGGTCTCACAATTTCTTGTGTCAGAAAGGAAGAAGACTCTCAAAGCAATGAAAATGATGACCAGTCAAACGGCAATTTCCCCACTGTTGATATTGCAACATTAACTAAAAGAGTGACTCATTTTGTATTATATATATTTGTGTGATTTTTCTAAAAGGTGCCCGCTAAGTTTTTGCTCTAACACGGGCATCGCCTGTGTTCAAGCCAGTGTAGCCGGAAAAAAAACCGGGGGACTTGCCATCTTGCTAGGGTCAGCTGAGAGCCCAGGTCCAGACCTATCCGTGGGTGGGTGGCTTCCTTGTTTTGTGTGAAAACCAGGGGGGTAGGGAGGGGAGATTTTGTCACTTTGGTTAGAGTTTTGTCAGAAAGCAGTGCAAAGTCAGAGAATTTTTCCTGTGGCCCTAGGCCAGCCAAATCAATGCGGTGACTCATAATCATAACACTACTAGCATAGCTTGGGGAAGGGATTGACTAGTCATAAGCTTCATGGGTGGGGAGAGTGAGTAATGGCTCCTTGGAGTTGACCGCCTAGAGACTCAGTACAGGCACCTTGTATGAAATCCAGACAGATATATAAAATATAGTTTTATAAAATAATTTTTGGGTTCAGTAAAATGAATTCTGTATTGCTCACTTGTCATAATGTTCACTTATTACTTCTTCAACAGCAACAGTGCAAGCCATGGCTGCTTCTTTTCCTAGTAATGCTGTTCCAGCACCTGCAAGGCAACACCAAAAAGTTTGAAAGTTTTAAAACAATATAACTTGCATCAAGCTGTCTGAGGTGGCCAAATTCACATATTATTTCACTCAGTGCACTTGCTAAGGGCCTCAACAGACTCGGCATTTATATTAATTTTGTTATCAACAACCTAATGTTATTGACAAGTAAAAACTGTGTGTTGAACCAGACTTGCTCTATATTTAAATAGATTTATGCACTACAGGAACACTAGAATTTGGAAATGTGGACTGAAAACACACCATTTTATTTGATAACTACAGGACCACAGGAATAGTTGATTTATATCACAATCTCATCTGAATGTAAACATGTATATACCTAAAACAAATCCTGCTACATTCCACAGTGGTATAAGGACAGTTGGCCGCACTCGTCTGTCAGCTATGATTTGTTCAAAAGTTTGAAGATGTTTCTTTTCTTGATCCCACATATGCTAACAAGAGAAGAAAAAGGATCACCAGTACTTAAGATAATAGAAAAATCAAATGGAATCAATCAACCTATGAAATTTTATTTAGACATGTGGCTTCTAGGAGCAGATACATGTAAACGTATCGCAAGATTCATACAGAGTCTTGAATTCTTGAAAAAGTCTTGAAATTTGCCCAGTATATTTCTAGACCTGGGAAAAGTCTGGAACATTGAGATAAAGTTTTGAAAAATGGTAAAAGGTCTTGAGTGTTTTTTGAAAGCTACAATAAGGAGCTTTATAAGTGAATTTTTTTTTGCTCAAGTCTTATTCAATCTTGCTCGTACGTTTGCACCAGGCACAGTTAATCGATAAATATCGATATCTGAATTTAATTGATATAATAATTGATATCAAATCGATTTAATCTGCCAATAAATAATAATTTTTGATATTGGAAATTGATAGAAATCAAAGTCACAGAAAAAAAATTAACAATTATTACTGATTAATAAAAATCAATAACAATCAATAGTAATCAATAACAAACAATAATCTTGAGGAGTAAAAGGTTTACATATCCTGAACATGATGAATGCTATTTGGCAATTTACAACACCCACAACTGACGAGACCAGCTTATGCTTAACACCATTTATTTTTTAGTTCAGCAACTACTCCAGGCATAGCCTTCATCGCATTCCAGTTTTTGTTTCTTTGGTTTTAATAGATCTCTATTAGATTTTGAAATCCAGATTTTGGATTTGGCAATCACACGCAAAATCCGAAAACGGATTTCACCTGCGAGAAATCTGTCCTCATGGTGGATTTCAATTAAGATTTCCAAATCCGGATTTCAAGGATTTCCTTTTTACCATTTGATTGGGAAATCCAAAAAAAGGATTGGTCTTCTTTTTGCTAATTATATGTGCGCGTGCAAGGACCGCTGTTCTTAAGAACTGTTTTTCAATTCCCAAAAAAACAGAAAGAAAGGGAATCCAACAGCAGTTATCTCAGCACTGAAATCCATTTTCAGATTTTGCGTTCAATTGAACATCCAAAATCCAGATTTTAAAATCTGAATCCAGATTTCCCAATTGAACGCACCCTTATTTCATAAGAAATGGCAACATGATTAGGAATCTTTTAAGATAAAACGTGATCTGTTCGTTACACCAAGATGCAGTGTTGACCAGTGTTAGTGTTTTTACCGATTTTACAAAAAGAAGTGCTAATGGGATGACATCCTAGTGGAGTTACAAGGTCCAGAATTCGAGGTATCGGGGTAAATTTCACTGAATT